>NC_081414.1:286726590-286896597 GCF_030272615.1 Cryptomeria japonica | reverse complement strand
GAGTTCCTTGGCATGATATAAACCTGAGGAAATGATGCCAACTGGTTAGAAATGATTTGAATGAAATTCTTGTCTTCAAAGCAAACTATTATTGTAATTTCCTGTATTCTTTCTCGAGTTTTCTATTCTTGTATAGTTTTGTATGAATGGAGCACATGGACTAAAAATTGGACAAGTTGAAGCAGAGGTTCACCTTTCATTTGGAGTTGGTTTGAGGTCTTTAGGCCTTCGGGTTTGGGAGAAACTTAGTTTTCTCTCATTGCCCTAAGAAACCCTCAAAACCAGGATTTAGATGCAAACAGAGACACAAATCAACATTTCACCATGGGATCAGTCTGAAACCTTGGGGAATGTTGATTTGACATGTATACTAAATGTTCCTGGTGGTTTTGGACTAGAAAGAAGGAACCAACTTGTGCAAGGGGATGATGGTCAAACTGTCAATTATCCCATGGGAAATGCAGGTCCTACCTTGGATGGAGAGAGCCTCATGCTAAGGAGGACATTATTGAAGCTACCACAACACAAGGAACCACTACAAAGAAAGTCCCTCTTCAAGACTACCTGCAAGTCACATGGTAAGGTTTGTAAGGTAATTGTTGATTATGGATCCAGAGATAATATTGTTGCTTTGGAAATGGTAGAGAAGTGAAAATTGAAAAGGTGACCACATGTGAGTCCTTATAGAGTGTCTTGGATTAACAAGGGGCGACATGTAGTAGTAGATGAACAAACTTGGGTAGATTTTGAAATGAGGGATTATAAAGATAGGATCTTGTGTGATATCCTTCCTATGGATGCTTGTCACCTATTGTTAGGCTGCCCTTGGAAGTATGATGTCAAAGCATAACATGATGGGGAGAAGAATGTGTATGTCATTACCAAGAATGGTAGACAGTTTAGGATGGATCCTTTACCTGATCAAGGGGAAGAGAATATTGTTATTCCAAATGTCATGTTGCTTAGTGGAAAGGAGTTTTTAGAAGTCCTCGAGCAAGAAGAAACCCAAGGTTGTGCTTTAGTTTTGCACCCAAAAGATGAGTCCAAGTATGGAAATGGTGAGAAGGGGGAGACTCCTAGTGAAGTACAAGCCATGTTGGATAGATATAAGGGAACTTTGTGGCCAAAAAAATGCCTGATAACTTGCCTCCAATTAGATAAATCAGTCATCAAATTGATCTAATCCCTGGTGTAACCTTGCCTAATAAAGTTGCCTACAAGACGACTCCTAGTCAGAATGAGGAGATAGTGAGACAAGTGCAAGAACTTTTAGATAAGGGGTTGATTAGGAAGATTTTGAGCCCATGTGTTGTACCCACTGTGTTGGCACCAAAAAAAATGGAACATGGAGGATGTGCACTGATTCTAGAGCCATCAACAAGATCACAATTAGGTACCAGTTTCCTATGCCTAGGATTGAAGACCTAATGGACTATCTTGGAGGGTCATGCTATTTTTCAAAGATTGATTTGAAGTCAGGTTACCATCAAACCTGGTGACGAGTGGAAGATGACCTTTAAAACCAATGAGGGCTTATAGGAGTGGATGGTGATGTCATTTGGCCTCACAAATGCACCTAGTAGCTTTATGCGCCTCATGAATGAGGTATTGGTTGAATTTATTGGTAAAATTTTTATTGTTTATCTTGATGACATCTTGGTGTTTAGCAAGTCCAAGGAGGAGCATTTGAAGCATTTGGATCAGGTTTTGAGGAAGCTTCATGAGGAGAAATCGGTAATCAATCTAGAGAAGTGTGAATTCATGAAAACTGAGTTGGTGTATCTAGGCTTTGTGGTTTCTAATGGATGCTTGAAA
The DNA here is from genome assembly GCF_030272615.1 of Cryptomeria japonica. Classification (NCBI taxonomy): domain Eukaryota; kingdom Viridiplantae; phylum Streptophyta; class Pinopsida; order Cupressales; family Cupressaceae; genus Cryptomeria; species Cryptomeria japonica. The sequence continues at coordinate 286,894,782 of NC_081414.1, read as the reverse complement.
ATGGATCCTTATAAGGTTGATGCTATTGTCAATTGGCCTAAACCTAGGATAGTAGGTGATGTTAGGAGCTTTCATGGATTGGCTTCTTTTTATAGAGAATTCATCAAGGGTTTTAGTCATGTTTTTGCTCCTATACTTGACACCACAAAAGGAAGAATCAAATGTAGGTTTTAATGGATAGAGAAGGAATCCCAAAGCTTTGAGATTTTGAAGAGGAAGGTTACAGAACCTCCCACCTTGAGACTCCCTAACTTTGATCAACTTTTTACAGTTGAATGTGATGCAAGCAATAGGCGCTGTCCTTAGTCAAGAAGGACATCTAGTGGCATTCTTTTCAGAGAAGTTGAATGAGGCTAAACAAAGGTATTCAACCTATTATTTGGATCTCTATGCCATGGTGCAAGCACTCATAAATTGGCGCCATTACCTTCTTCCAAAGGAGTTCATTGTTTATACTAATAACCATGCATTGAGTTTTCTTAATGGGCAAGAGAAGTTGAATCAAAGGCACATCAAGTGGGTTGAACAACTCCAACCTTACACCTTTACATTAAAGCATAAGAAGGGTGTGTCTAATAAGGTTGCAGATTCTTTGAGTAGGAGAACCCTCACTATCCAAGAAATTAAGTTGCAAAGCATTGTTGTTGATTCTCTTAAAGCCATGTACAAGGAGGATAATGATTTCAAGGATGCATATGATGTATGTACTAAGTTTCGTGGCTCTTTTCATGTTGAATTTTCAGATTTTATGTTGCAGGATGAATTTCTCTTCAAGGGGCATCAACTATGCATTCCTCAATGCTCTATGAGGGAGAATATCATTAGAGAGAAGCACAATGGCAAATTTGGAGGTCATTTTGGTTTGGACAAAACCTTAGAGCAGGTATCAAGGTTTTACTTTTGGCCTAAGATGCAAGCAGAGGTAAGAATATTTGTGGAGCATTGTCCTATTTGTCAAAGGGAAAAAGGTTTTTCAGCTAATTGTGGATTGTATCAGCCTTTACCAATTCCTACTAGGCCTTGGAAAAGTCTTAGTATAGATTTTGTACTTGGATTGCCCAAAATTCCAAGGGGGTTTGATAGTGTCTTTGTAATTGTTGATAGGTTCAGAAAGATGGTTCATTTTGTGCCATGTAAATGCACAAATGATGCATCTCATATTGCAGGTCTATTTTTCAAAGAAGTTGCAAGGATACATGGTTTGCCTCTCAATATTGTCACTGATAGAGACTCCAAGTTTGTGGGTCATTTTTGGAGGACTCTTTGGAAGAAATTAGGTACCAATCTATCATTTTCTTCAGTATACCACCCTTGGACTGATGGAAAAACTGAGGTGGTTATTAGATCCCTTGGCAATCTCCTTAGATGCCTTACCAAGTAGCATGGACAAAGTTGGGACTTGGTAATTGGACAAGCTGAATATGCATACAATGATTCAGTCAATAAAGTAGTACAGGGAGAAGTCCATTTGAGGTTGTGTATGGCTTACATCCTAGAGGGATACTTGAACTCAGAGATCTTGGAGGCATGGACAAAAGGAGTGCCCAAGGAGAAGACTTTGTTGTCACCATGAAGGAGATTCATGAACAAGTTAAGGCTTTGCTTCAACAAAGTGTTGATAAGTATAAACTTAGAGCAGATGTTAAGAGGACAAATATTCAGTTCAAAGTAGGGGATTTGGTGATGGCCTACCTAAGGACAAAAAGGCTAGCTAAGGGCCAACCCTCTATACTGCTCATGAAGAAGATAGGTCCCCTCTGGGTGGTTCATAAATTTGGCAACAATGCATATGGAGTTGAACTTCCAGTAGACTTGGGAATATCTCCCATCTTCAATGTATGTGATTTGATAGCCTTCAAAGGATCCTTGACAGATGTAGCACCTGGTTCATCTCTTGTGGAAGAGGATGTAGAGTGGGTGAAGGATCTACCACCTAGCAAGCCATTGGAATTGGAGTGCATTCTTGACTCCAAGGTGATCAAACAAACTTGGAAAGGTGTGTACAAAGACTACTTGGTCAAATGGAAGGGACTTCTTGAGTCTAAAGCTACTTGGATGAATGAAAGTGATATCCTCAAGTATGGAACCACAATCAACCGGTTAGCAACTCAAGGGACTTGAGTTTTCCTATCCCAAGGAGTATGGTGCAAGGGCACTAGGACATGTGTCTACTTAATTTTTGACATGTGTCTACACCATTTTTATTCATGGTATGCTTAGGAATAAAATGTGTGATGTGTGTGTTTTAAGGCCTATTGATTAGGTCTAGACAATGTAATAAGCCCTGAGGCTCCAAGGTGTGTCAACTTGGTCAAAGGCCTTGTATTGGAATTTTATTTGTGTTTTTGGTGTTTAGGGGTCTTAGATGTGTGGTGTGTTCATTCTTTACCTTTGGTGTGAAGGGAAGATCAAAATGTATCAAGTGGACACAAGTAGCAGTGTTGTCTTAAGCAACTTTTTTTCACTATTTTGAAATGTGGTTATCCCAATGGTTAGTTGGGTGATTGTATGCATTGAGGGTGGTTGGAGGATTTCCTTGGTGTGATATAAACCTAAGGAAATGATGCCAACTGGTTAGAAGTGATTTGAATGAAATTCTTGTCTTCAAAGCAAACTATTGTTGCAATTTCTTGTATTATTTCTCGAGTTTTCTGTTCTTGTATAGTTTTGTATGAATGGTGGGAATGAACTAAACATTGTAAAAGTTGAAGCAGAGGTTAAAATTTCATTTTGAGTTGGTTTGAGGTCTTGAGGCCTTCAGGTTTGGGAGAAACTTAATTTTCTTTCTTGTTGGCCTGAGAAACCCTCAAAACCAGGGTTTGGATGCAAACAGAGACACAAATAAACATTTCACTATGGGATCAGTTTGAAACCTTGGGGAATGTTGATTTGACATGTATACTAAATGTTCTTGGTGGTTTTGGAGACAGGAAGTGTCATTTTCTATTTTTAAGATGATACCCTAGGCTTGACATCTCTCATGTGACAAGCCTGTGCAACAGAAGAAGTGGATGAAAACCTTGGATAGCAGACTGATCAATGATCAAAATTGGCATGAGAAGGACCCTTGGACACATGCAGAACCTTGACAAGTTTTAAACCTTCCTTCCTTTGTGACTGGTGAAGTTTTGTGAGCCTAATTGCCAATACCGACTAGAGAAGCCTAAATAGGGTCATTAGGGTTTGACCATCTATACAAAAAACCTAGATGCCAAAGTGTGAAATCCTTTAGGGTATCTAAAAGGGTATCTAAATCTGTAATTTTTTTTGGGTGTTGTTCAGCGAATTTGGAAGTGATTGTGCAAAAACTCAAAAAAGAAGGCCTAATTGCTTGTAGCCCTCACTAGGTCTCTTGGGGACAAAATGCTTTTGAGGACTTATAGAACTTGATCAAGAGGTCCAAATGAATATAAATCCCTTGTCTCACATGGGTTTCCATCCAAACATGTCATATTTCACCATTTGAGCAAAGATCCCATTGTTTGGGTTTTGGAGTTGTTAGGTGTCCTTGGTTGAAGGGTTGAAACCTTAGGAGTAGGAGACTCCTTGTCAATTGTGAGTTGTCTTGAGTGGAGAGATCCTTGGGAAGGATCTAGGGAAATAACTTGAAACCTTGGGAAGGTTGAAGACATTGGACCATTGGAAGGTACTAAGTGAAGACCCTTGAGAGAGAAAAACCAAGCAAGTTATATAACAACACCGAACCCTCTGCATCAGGTCAATATCTTTCTTTCGAAGTCGAGAAACTCAGGATAAATTAAGGGAACATTGGGATACACACCTACTTCTCTGGACAAATCATCAACTACACCAATTTAAAGCTCGTAGAAAGTGTTGAATGGAATGCATTCAATCTTCACTGCTTCTTTTCCTATGTGATTCCCATATCGAAAAATGTATTCACCTCCTATAAACCATGGAAGATGATTAGACTATAGCGGAAAAATGGAGGGAAGATATTTTTGTATCGTATCCTCCTTTGGAATACCTTCAACAATAACAGTTACAGATCATTTTAGATTAGAGTTGTATCATACTACCCCCTTAAGTCTCCTAATCGTCCTTCACATTTCCTAGAATGAAATGTATGACCTTAGTCAATGTATCCACAACTACTAAGACATAATCATAGTGACTTTTTCTCTTCAATATCTTCATTAAAAAATCTACAAAAATAATGGTCCACTTGTGAAAAAATATCATGAGGATATAATTCTTCTCTAGATTTGTACTTTGCCTTCATTCTTAGGAACAAAGAACATTTAGCCACGTGATTCTTCATCCCATTCTATAAGTACAATTTGTATGTTATTCTTCTTCCCAATTTGATTGAATTCACTAACAATTTGGTTAGATTCCCCCATTCATCTGCTTATTAATAAGTCTAAAGATTTATTTGATAGGTTCATTTCAAAAGTCCCCTTTCATTAATTAATCTAAATTAATTAATCCTCCCCCCTTTTAATTCATTTCTAATCCCCTAATTAATTAAAAAAATCAATTTATGAGTTGTTGAAAATTAATTAGCCTTTTCCTATTATTTGAATTTTTAAATTCAAATTACCCACAAGCCTCCTAACTTCTAACCACCTAACCTAACCATCCCCTAACCTAACCCATTCCACCTAACCCTGGGTTTAACTAACACTATCCTATCTTGCACATCCTAACCTCCTATGCGGTGGATATTCTCCTCTTGAGACATGTGGCACTTATGCCACATGTCTCCCCCCTTGGACACTTGCCCTCTTATGAGCAAGGCTCCTTGAAATTTGTCATCATAGAGATGAAAAGTATCCCTTCCTCCACCCTCTTCTCCAACCTTCTCCAATTTGACCCTTGATATCTTCAGACTCAATCTTGACCATTGATTCCTGCCACCTCACCCTTGGCCTTGGAAATCCTATAAATATCCCCCATTTTGGAGCACAAAGGATCCCATCTCATATCATTTTAGGCATTTTTATTATAGGCACATCCCATCTCATCTCATTTTAGAGCATTGTTATTATAGGCCTATCATTTCTAGCATTCTAGTTATGCATTGTTATCATGTATTTCATCTTAGAACTTGCTTAATTTGATCATATTATAGCATAATTTTTTATCATATAGCATAATCAATCTCTCATCTAGCTTAATGGCATCATCATCTAGTACAATCATGCATATCATTAGCATAATTAGCTTCTTGGATCAATCTAGCTTAATCATGCATTCATCTAGCTTGCATATCATATCATTTTAAATCCTCTGTCTAGGTGTAGTCAAGTCACTGAGATTGCCCATCTAGCTCTGAGAGAAAATTCATAATCGCATCTCTTAGGAGGCAATAGGTTTCTTTGTCATGGTTTATCTTTCGTTTGATTTCAATTTGCTAACCATGCTTGTAATGATCTATTGAGTGTTTGTGTTGCCGCTGCAGGTATCCTACTTCATACACACGACATTTTGGCACCCACCGTGGGGCTGGAAATCTCATTTTTGGCCTCTCTCATCATCTAATATTCCATCTCACAAGTTTCTAGTTGTGCCTGCTCTAGAATCTCGTACAAGTACCTTTTTAGTACCATAGGAGTTTCTTTGTGCACTCATATGGGTATGTGAGAATACTTGTACGAGTAGGTGAGAATACTCGTACAATTTTTTGCTTCTGTGTTTTCAAAACAGTTTGCATTTAAGGGTTTTGTATGATTCAAATTGACTATTACTAATGCTAACCCTTGCCTGATTTTGAGTTTTCTAGCAACCTAACTAGTTTTTGTAGGACGATTGTTGAAGATTACACTTGCCAAAGAAGTTCAATTCATCAAAACAACATGATTACTAATGTATTTGTTTTGCAAGTTGCCTAGAAGAACTCAACCAAACTTTGTGTCTTCTTAACGTTTTCTAGGCACACTAAAATTTGCTAATGGTTAATGAACATCTTGTTTTCTATGCTTGAGGAGTTGTCTAAAAGGTAGGAGAGTATACTCTTGTCCATTTAGACAATCGGAAATCCTGACCGTTGAAGTGCTTCTATGTTTGAGATTTAAATACCTTTAGCGGGCCTATCATAGTGGGAAAAAGTAATCACCTTGTGAGAACGACCCAAGTGAGTGTAGCTAGACCTAAGCTTTCCGAATCACTCTAAAAAAATAGGCCTCTCAAGACTAAAGTCTTGAAGGATGGGATTATTTGAGTTTTCTCTTTTGATATCTCTGATATTGAACATTTAGTAGGGCCTCATGGTCTCAAGCACGCTTGTGTGACTATTTCTTGTTTTGGTACCTTGTTGGGCTAGAGGCCTTAATCGTGCAAGTGTGCGACTACAAGGCGTAATTCCAAATGGAAATCCTTACTATGAACCCTAAGATAGAAGCTACCTGATTCACCTCTGAAAGGGGGATAATATTTGTGCAAGAGAGATAGTAACTCTCCCAAGACACTTGTCATATCGTGCCCCCATTAGCATTTGGAGTCAGATAATATGACATTGAGAATCCATTGCGTGAGACTCAGTGGTCATATTCTAATTAGCTATTAGGTGTGTACCTAAGTTTGCAGGAAAAGATTTTCTCTCCCAACCAACTTCCTTAGGATTTAGCGTGTTGTCCTTGAGGTCACTTATCTTATCATGTGTTTGTTGTGTTTTCATCCCTGAAATAGAAACTCAGACATCTAAAAATGGAAAACATAATCAAAACATCAAACATTTTTGGTCAAAAATATGTCAAAGTCAAAATTTTGTCTCTTCTCTATCCTCCGTCATACGAGCTTTCTAGTTTTTCATACAAGAAATTTATTTTACCATCTGGTTTTGTGGGAATTGTCGTAAAAGTCATATTAGCAGAAGATTTTGTGTTTATCAATTGTCATCTAGTTTTGTGGGAATCGTCATACAAGATTATGCCTTTGTCGTATGGATTTGTAGGAAGTGTCGTACGGGATTCCTAGTTTATCGTATGGGTCTATATGAATTGTCTTCTGGGACTGTGTAAACTGTCGTATGAATTTCTGTCTCTGTCAGTCCAGAGTTGTTTCCTTGCATGTCTTTTTCAGATCTGTCATGTTTGTTTGGTCAATTTACAGTGAGCATAAACACCTGATATTTGTCATTTTGTGCTTAGGTTGTCTTCTTGGTTTGCTTAGTCAAGTAATCTTCTGTCAAATTGGATTCTAGAACTAGACACCCCAAGATCTTCAAGTATTCACCTTTAACAAGTTCAAGATCTAACATCTCAAAGTGCATTATCACCCTCTTTGATAAATTGATCACTCAAAATATAGTTTCTCATTAGGATCTATCATCCTCTATCATGAGACTACAACATTTGGTCAGGATAACCTTGTCCCACATCATAGGAAATACCGTTCCTATTGGACTTGGTCTTATCAAAATCATCATCATTGCACTACAAACCGAAGATCGAAAAACTTACAAATCTACAAATACTTGACTTATCTTTTCATGTCATATCACTCTATCATTTCTACATTGACAGTTGGTCACTTATTGAAACACCTCTTAGATAATTGAATCCTTGCACAATATTCAACACACATGCATGCTCATTTTAACTAGAGCGCATAGACGAAAGATCACAGAAACGGAAATAGAAACATTCGAAATAGCTGAAGATCATAGAAACATGGCATACCAAAGCAAAATAATGGAAGACATAACAAGTCAACATATCAGAGAAATCAAACAAGTCCAAAATCAAAAGCCAACTATGTCAAAACCTCACAAGGACTCAAATACATCTCCAAAGAAAGGTCGCTCTTTTATGCAACTCTTAAAGAGATCCCTAAGGGATTTTATTGAGAAAGATCAAAATCACATACCTATGTCTAGCAATGGCTCATCCCCACATAAGAAAATTGAATCTCCAAAGGCATCTATTCCTACACCTCTTGAAAACTTGCAAGAACCTTCCATAACATCCTCACCAAACAATACACTCAAGGATGAAGTTCCCCAAGGGATATCCATAATGGCCATCAAACCTATTTCAGAGGATCCTATTCAAAGCATATCTCCTTCATATCCAAGCATTGATTCCTTTCAACATCCCCATAATGCTCCCTTTCAAATTGAAGTCCTCATTCATAGAACACTCGTTAAACATGTTCTAATAGATGGGGGAGTTGGCTTAAACATTTTTTCTCATTAAGTCTTGTACGTGCTCTAGGTTATTCTGAAGATTCAGTTGATCCCCCAAAAAAGATCACAATCAAAGCATATGATAGAGAGGAATGTTACTCTAAAGGAATTGTGGTATTACCCATCAGAGTTGGACCTTTACAAAAAGAGACAACATACCAAGTCCTAGACTTGGATTTATCATACAACATACTCTTGGGAAGACTATGAATACATGACATACAAGCTATTCCATCAACATATCATTAGTGCCTGAAGTTTCCATACAATAGGGAGGAAATCATGATCTCAGCAGACCCAACTCCATTACAGTGTTGTAGTAATCTAAAACCATCTCAAGAGGTTATTGTTCCACATAATAGAGAGACATCATCTTCAAGCACACAATCCAAGGAAAAGTCATTTGCCTCAATTTTGTCAAGCATGAAAAAACAAATGCTTCTAAGAGATTGAGGGAATGAATAATATTCACTATCATGGAAAAAAAAACAAGAGAAACTTGAAATTGAAAGGGAAGAAGAAGATGTAGGTGTCAATGTAGTTCATGCATATGCGGGGAAAACATTAGGAACTAGCTCACTTTAATCAGGATCATATTCAGCTGACTTGGACTTAATCGAGGATGATCAGGAGTTACTTGCGAGAGGTCATTCTGATGAGAGTATCATTCTAGACATTGAAATGCATATTGAAAGCTCTGACATCTCTATCATGACCCCTAATATCTTTGAAACAATTCATCCTGAGGATCCTTTACCCTTAATCCATCCTAAACTTATGGATTGGGAAAATGAAAGACATACCATCATTGATACCTTTCCTAATGACCATGCCATATCCTTATATCTTAATGCAATCGAACCCACAACAACTTTCACCAAGGATTTCACCAGCGCATCTTTCAATCAAGTGGGTGCCAAATCTCCTAGTCATAAAAGTGAAAATAAAGACAACAATATCAGGTCTAATGTTGAAAACCATTTATTGGCAACATTGGACCGAGAAAAAGTAAAAGAAAGGACGTGTCTAATAGTGAAAACCTCCTCAAGGCACTGGAAGATGGGATATTTTACACCTTACTTGAATACTATCAAGAGAAGTCATCTATCCTGTTAGAACCAGCATAGACAGTTACCATTGGCACAACTGATCTACATCCAGCAACCTCTCTATCAGGACAAGAAGTGCAACAATATTTGGAACCCTTCAAAAGATGAAAAATCAATTTTCTTTGATCATATGCAGACATTCCAGGGTTAGATCCAGATCTTAAAATACATCACCTGAATATCAGTCCAGGAGCAGGCATTCTATCCATCACGCCACAAGGTCATACAATTCCAAAAGTGTACAAATTAAGACTTTCATGTACCAATAACACAACAGAATATGAAGTTTTGGTCACAGGAATAAAGATGGCCATACAATGGAACATTACACAACTTCAGGTCTTTGGAGATTCTCATCTCATCATCAATCAAATTAATGATGATTATGAAACAAAGGATGAAAAGCTAATGCCTTATAAGAAGATGGTTGACGATGCCGAGAAATACTTTGTCGAAATAACTTTTCAGCAGATTTTGAGGAATGATAACAAAGCAGCAGATGCCATGGCAACACTTGCTTGTCTATTGCAAACACGGGAAAATCAAGAGCGTTACGAATTCCTAGTGGAAGAGTTGTTTTACCCTGCACATAATTGTCCTAATTCCCAAAGTATTTGTCACCTTGTTGGGCATGATTCCTCCCGCTATGGCCAAACTTATACATACTTGAAAGATAATATCCTCCCTCCTGACTTGTCAAAGAACCAAAAGAGAAAGTTTATTTGCCAATCTTCCCATTATACTCTTGTCGCGGATACACTTTTTACACGAGGTCTGGACGGTACTCTCTTAAGATGTCTCGTGCAAGAGGAATATGAGAAGAGCCTTAAATGAAGTCCATAATGTCATGGCTATTATTGGCGAACTATGGAACAAGATTCTTTTCAAATAGCTAAAACATGCAAACAATGTCAGATCCATGGAAATTTGATTCATGCACCAGCACAAGAACTTCATGCTTTGGCAACATCTTGGCCTTTTTGCCAATGGGGTCTTGATCTAGTAGGAAAGATACATCCTCCTTCATCCAATGGTCACAAATTCATCCTTGTAGCTACCGAATATTTTACAAAATGGATTGAGGCAGTACCACTCATAAATATCACAAGAAAACAAATTGTTACATTTGTCTTGAACTACACCATATGTCGCTATGGCATACCCATGACCATTATTACTGATAATGGGTAACCGTTCAAGAATCAAGATGTACAAGATCTATGTGAGAAATTCAAGATCCAACATAGATTTTCCACACCCTACTATCTGTTGACGACTGTTTTGACACACCTGCCAACAGTCAGGTAGCCAATGTGAACACTCACCACCTCTCCTGAAAAGCAATGAATTTTGGGAAAACTCACTACCCCAAGGTCTCTATAGTTAGGTCATGATGGTGATGGGCAACCCAATGGTTGATGTGGTTGTACTTGTAAAGGGGCCTACTGGTTGGAACTAAATCTCGCTAATTATGGATAACTGCACTTCCTTTCTTTTTGTGTTTTTATGGTTCAAGATTATCTGGGAAATAAAATGCGAAGCGTAAAGGGGAACAAGAAAATAACAATAAAAACCAATATAATAAAAACTTAATGAACTACTCAATTAGTTCCCTGCAATCCAAGAAATTATCAAATATTATCCAAGTTAGCATTCAACAACGAACCTCCAGAAAACCTGCAAAATCATCAATTTCACAAATTTATGGAAATAAAATCATCAACAAAATGACCTATCACAATAATTCTCATACACCGTTGACATGTGCAATATGATTCATAAAGTGATAAACAAAAAGATTAAACCACGTTGCTAACTCCAAATAATAGACATTACCAGATTACATAGAACAATTTTATAGAATATCGACGTAGATTAGGCAATCTACAAGCTGCTTCTCATATTAATCTCAATGAATGTATAACAAAAATAACTCAAACTTCTTAATAATCTCCAAAATATTTTAAATCTCTAAGTGGAACACAAATCATCAATTTGGGACCCTTACAAATGAATCCAACTTCTCGATTTATAGAAGTTCTCTACCCTATTATCTAGGAAATAACCCTACCCTAAATTAAGAATTGAAACTAGTTGTCGCAGTTAACTTGCAAGTTTCTGCCTTGACACTCCACTTAACAACTACAAAATGGGGACTACATGAGCACTACGAACCATGCTGGGTGAGCCATGTTTTCGTAGTCATGCAGAATTTCTCTCAAAATTGGAACTTGAGTAGGAGCTACAGCTGAAAATACAAGACTAAGGATTTATGAAAAAGCTTTTCCATCTTTAGCAATTATGCATTTATTCTTTATTTCTTGGTAAAATCTCTATAATTATCAACTATGCATGCAACTGCTTGAACTGGAGAATCAGCTATGTGCTTAACTCTAAATTTATATTTCTTCAAAACTTCATCCGCATGGGTGGGACTTCTAGTTGAAGGGCGAGTGGGCCTATAAATCATTCTATTACAGTAGTCGTGATACGACTGATGTAGCTGGGAGAGTAGCCCCTCCATATATATATGGGTTCTCTCGGCCGCTGGGACTGGGATGGGATTGAAGTGAGAACAAAACTCTAGATTTTGGAACTGCCATAGAATTATAAGGGGAGACGTAGCCCCCTCCCTCTGGGTCCCCTCCTCTAACTCCATCATTCCTGCCACCTCCTAACACTGAGTAATCAGATATGTATACCTGTCCATGGGGGTGACATCAAACTGGGCCAAGGGTCCTAGGTGTTGTGCCTCATATGCATCCCACTGATCCAAAACTTGTTGCTGCTCCATTATTCTTGTATTAGCTAATCCGAGGCCAAAAGGTCCTAGCATATCCTTTACAAAACTCTCATACGACAAAATTTCCCTGAGGAGAGGGTCCCGAATCTCCATCATATCCTTGATATACTGTTGAAGCATTTCAATCTTTAGCTCCAATATGTACACATATGACTGCAAGTTTTTGTAACTATCACCCCCTAAAAGGTCCTCCTCCATTACCGTCTCTTCCCCTAGTTGCAATATCTTTTTCAAAATTTGGAATTGTTTATTGAAAATGTTTGACTTATATTCCCATTACGTGGAACAAGAAGCCAAAGCTCTGCCTGCCTGTACTGCCTTGCAATATATCTCCATAGAATTTTGCAAAAATAATCTTATCTTGGCCGTATTTACTTGGGCCCATGACTTGGCTGCAGCGGCCACCTGTCTCACCTCCCTTAATGCTTTTACTTCTTCCTCTAGTAGCGATGAGGTAGGAGGCAGGTCATCAGCTTTGCACAAGCCCAAGGGTTTTCTCATTTCAATTAGCAGCTGCTTACATTGCCCTAGTTGCGCTTTGAGCTCCATGTTGGAAGTATGCTCCTTCTCTACACGCCCTCTAACGATGCTCCTAGCTAACTCCAAAGTATCTAGCTCCCCCCACTTGGTTTGTTTGCCCGAATTTATCTGGGATATTTGATATTTGGGGGAAGCTTGTACCTCATCTTGGGATGGAACTGCCACATTTGCAACCACTTCAGCGGAACCAGTTTTTGATAAATGATGAACAATTTTCAGCTTCTTAACCTTTGGTGGCTCCTCGGTGATTACTTGTTGTAGAGTGACCTTAGGGAGCTCTGCTTTCCTCTTTTTCTTCCCAAAGGTAAACTCCAGCCATTGCGATATATCTTCATCCTTGTCACCTTGATGTGACACTATATCTGCAGTCATAACATGGACCTCTGCCTGCTCCTTTGCTTTGTCTCTCACTTTTGTTTCTGTTTACCCGCACTAGTACATTCGGGGCTAATTTTTGACAGCCAATTGTCGAAATTGTGACTACTTTTCGTTGGATTTGCCGACAAAAATAGCTGTCAGAAACTCGTCGTCGGACTTGTCGACATTGCCTCTAACCGTTGGAAGTATGATGACCCCATGGACTCTGTCGGCAGCGGGCATGATCACTCTTCCAGTCAAAAAAGTCATCGGACATACAACATCCTCATCGAATATTTGTTTAGATTGCGTCAGAATATCGATGGAAGTCTCAAACTTTGCACTGACGAGAATGTTGTTTTTGGATAGTTTTGTCAACGGTCCATTAATATGCATTGACGACTGTCCAACCAGGAAGTGTCGTCGGACATACAACATCCTTGTCGGATTTTTGTGTAGTTTGAGTCAAAATTTTGATGGATTCTAGAAACTTTGCACTGACGAGAACGCTGTTGGTCCAATGATTCCATCATTGGTGGAAAGCTTAGTATCCGTCGTAATTCTGACAAAAAATTATTTAAAAAAAATAAAAATTATTATAATCTAGACGTAAAGCACACCTCATTGATATGTACAGCGAATGATATTCTATCCCCATCAGCTACCAATAGGGGGCATAGGTTTGAAGCTAATATGATCAGGTGCACCATGGTTGAGATGGTCCAACTCCTAAGAGGACTGTATGAACCACTGAGTACTGGTAAACCTATTAAAAATGGTGCTGATAGGGAATTAGCTAACCCAAATACAAGAGCCATTAAAGCCAATCAGGGATATGAAATGACTTTATCTACCTTATCTAAGTTAGTTGTTCTTGGGAGCTACCAAAACTTATCTACTATATATATACATGAAATGAATTTATCTACTATATATACACATATTTCTTATCAGTATATCCCAGATTGATAATCTAATATAAAGTGTCATCCTATGTCAATACATGACATATACCTATTGAATGACATGTATATATCTCATGCTAAGTAGTCACTCGTTATTATATATTCAACATATATTCAAAGACGATAATCATGCATTCTGGACTACATGAATATCCTCTTTAATAAAATAAATCACATGTACAAGGTTATTGGGTTGATCGAGTCCAATAGCAAAGTACAATAGGTAAAGATAGTACTAAAAATAATGTTACTAGCATCTTAAAAGAAAACATAAATGCATTATGACCACCCACAAAACACTTGATATAAAATAGTTCCAACCTTTCTTTTGTTTAAGTAACTAGGGTATTTGAATTTAAATTTTGGTATAGAAAAATAAAATTTTAAAGGTCATCTCTCCCCCTGTATAGTTCAACATGCCCACATGTTTACTCCTAAAAATTTTCAACTCATTTAGATATCTTATTTTCTAGTTATGAAATTGATCTTGGGACCTATGGGTTATGGGCCCATAATATACTTAATTGAAGTTAGCATAAACCATATCAATTATGTTCAATTACATCAATCTCCACTTGGAGTGTTTAATATACATATCATCAATGATTACAATGCTTATTTCAATATACATTTGAATTGCAACTTGAAAGAATAGATGAAAAAGAAAGAACATGTGTTGAGGGAGGTGGAAGTGCTCTCCGAGGTGATCACGAATTGAGTCCATTGGTCCCCAATAGTGGTTTGCAATGCCACCTGACCACGTGGAACCCTTAGGTCCACCCCATCGTGCTTGTGGAGATAGTTCCAAATAGTCAATCAAAGTATACAAGGGGGATGATGGGCTCACACATGTCATACATGATGCATACATGACACAAGTAATAGAACAATACAGTGCAACATCAATAAAGAAGGATTATACCAAGTCATGAATCCACATAGGGTCACTACTTTAAAACTACACAAGGCATTAGATTCTAGAGTGCAGTGGAGGAAGTGTCATCGTATGTCTCTTCACACAAGTCCCAACACTCCATGTGCGGGCTTGCCTTTCACTGTATGTACTCATGGGGATGCACCATATGGAACCAAGCATTCTCTCATACATACAAGAACAACAATCACACAATCCCTATGCTACATGAGAGGGTATGTCTATTTGCACAAGTCCCAATGCTCCATGTGCAGGCATGCCTTTCATCATATGTGCTACATGGGGATGGACCATATGGAACCAAACATTCTCTCATGTGAACGAGAACAATGATCACATAATCCTTGTGTGAGTGGTCATGCCTCTTCCCACAAGTCCCAATGCTCCATGTGTGAGCATGCCTTCCCAAAACACCCTTGGTGTTGTGATAGCCCTCAAGGCATGCTCAAGGAACCAATTTTATTGTTATTTATTTTAACCCAAGTCTATTGTTATGTTATCACTTGATAAAAAAACTCCCCAAACACGAACGCCAAGCGTACCACTTTCAGATGAGGGACACGAGTGGGAGCCACTCCCTAGTCTCACTCTAGGACTAAGCTCATGCCATATCTAAATGCAAGACATCTCAAATACATCAAATTGTCTCAATTGCAAAATTTTATTTTCATACATAAGCAAGACATACTCAATTGGGCACAACACCAAGAGAACGGATCCCAATTGATCCCTTATCAAAATTCACATATATGTTATCATGATTCCATAATAGAATATCATCTCAAAATCATCAAATACCACTTTTCAATAATTCCCATGTTTGGACCAAAAACTAGTCATGAGGCCAATTACCATTGTTGAATGAATGAATGAAAGATTTTAATGACGTCCACGAGACTAAATAGTCTATGGGACTAAGACAAACACCCTTAACTGATGGACCTCAAAAACCCTAAAATTTCAAAGTGCATAAAATGAAAATGCAAGATTAGCCTTTTGATTCTAATCAACTCAACAATACAATACTCCCTCGATTTGTCATTTCAACATCCCAAATAGAATTGAACAGCATAACCTCATATATACTCATAATTTCCAATTTTGGTTCATACAAATCATATAATCATCCAAATGGAGGGTTTGAAATTGGAAGAATACTTTAATTCACTCAACAATTAATTTGCAACAAACTAAAATCAATTCAATTAAAAAACAAAGGAGGAATTTGAGTTCCTACCTCAAACTTGACCAAATTTTCAAATTACAATGTAATTGAACATAATTGAGATGAGACATGAGTTTCTTAAGTGAAGTTACCCATAAACTATGTACAATTGTTTGAATTCTTTTAGCATAAACCACAATGAATATACACCTATAGTCCAAAGTAATCTAGCGAGGCATGCTATCTAAAATCCAAAATCATGAGTATTGGATCCAAGAGTATAGCACAAAAATTCGATTATAGCAATCTGTTATACATAAATATCAAAGCAATTTGCAACCATATCTATTTAAGAACAGTTCAACATATAAACTCTTATCTTTCTTTTTTTTGGTAAGCATTATTAGCTATAATGAATATATAATACTGTAAAGAAGTCTTTATTGTTCATTGTATAAATGGGGATATGTATAATATGGTATCATTATATATATTTAATTTTAATAGATAAGATTTGAAAAATATGTTTTATGTTTATATGTATTTATTCAAATAATTGATCTTTTGTCATTGAAATACAATGGATATACACCACTTTATTACTATTGAAAATTACTCACTAAGAATTAAAACAAAATAAATCTAGGATATGGAACAAATTTTTCTTAAGGTTTGACAATGGATGTATCCCTCAAATCAATCACAAAATTAACTATATAGATCAATATCTTACTTGAAATCACATAGAGAAATCCTATTGATTGACTATGAACATGTTACCTTAGGATGAGCTTAGATATGAATTTGGAGTTATCAAAGCAATGTTAACAACATGTATCGGACATCTGGGATAGTAGCATAGAGAAAGTGGAATATAAGATAGGTGAGAGTGAAGTGCCTTGGATGGAATGTTGGAAGAGATGTGTGGGACCCCTACACACCCCATAGAAGCATTTAGAAGCCATAAAAAAATGCCATAGACCAAATATTAATGATTGTCCTAAGGGTACCAATTGTGACAATCACAAGTTTACCAATGATACTGCCTACTCAAACAAGTTGTGTTTGGAAACCCCACTAGGTGTGTATATGTAATGGTAATGAAATGTCCTAAGAGTAGCCCTTACACCAGTATGCACAAACCTTGGTGTCACAATGGTGTTGGTGTGGCCTTGGGCCAATGGTGGTTGATTGTTAAAATTAGGACAATGATCTCAAACACAATTTACGATGTTTATAACTCTAATGTAAATCTACTTGTATATATTTTCACAAAACAATTAACGAACCAACCATAGCTATTAATAATATTTCCCCATAAAATGCATGCAAAATGTATCATCATTGATAGGATAACTGACTTGCATTTAGTAAGAGACCTCAATGAGTGGAGTTTCATGTTGAAAAGAGTACTTGCAATAAAGATATTGAAATCAATGAGACATTATGCATTCAAAAATCCACAAGGAAGATCTAATATTTATGAATGAAATTGCAAATCAATCTAAGTTACATGTTTGATTCTTACTTATATCATGGCAACATAAAATGTATATATGCACTCAACATACCTCTTTGCTTGTTTATTTGAGAATGTTGCTAGGAATTAATATGTGAATGATACATTGATCTACACATGAATCACTTGTACTTTCCTGATACTTTCATCCCTTGGTCAAGGCCGTGTACCCCCTTACACTTGAATATTGTTTCTACCCTCATGATTACTTGAAGTCCATGCTCAAATCACACTAAATGACAATAGTTAGTACAAAATAGTGACCATGGCCAAGGAAGCCCAAATATACTCATACTCAACATAATAAGAAATAACTAAATCATCTGGACCATTATTCATAACATAACCTCTTTTTCACATCATGCAAGGCCAAAATTACAAGGATCACACTTCTTCAAAGGAGCCATTGTTTAGAGCCACCAAACTATCAACAAGAGTAGAAGCTATTAGGCTCATAAAATTTTAGGATATACAAAGAGTTGAATCAGAAGCGAGATCATGAAGCATACAATAGAGAGGTATTCATGGAATAGACATCTGAAAACATCTCATTCATGAAGTAACAAAATGCTAAAGAAAATGACAAGTAATAAAAAAACTTACAAGGATGAGGCATATTCATAACTTTTGCAGTCCCACCATGGATATCAACACTAGAAACAACTCATATTGTTAGTGTACATACAAGACAATATGGGAGTTCATTATACCCAACAACTTGTGGTGTTGTTGTTCGTGTTGGCTCTGTTGGACCCTGCAATTAAGATTCAATATACATTATTCAATAAGATTAACTATGCAACATAATGAAATATTGAAAAGTGTGTTATCATGTTGAGCTTCACTTGGTTTCGAGAATAGTTTAATATTCTTTACTTAAGAGGGCCAACCACGTGAAGTTGGAAGCTCATTTGGCCCCTCCCCCCCCCCCCAACATCAGTCTAAATTCCCTGTTAACATCTTATAACATTCATTCATTCTTTCTTTCTACCATTAATAAAATATAACATTCATTCATTAATATCACATAACGCTCATTTACACATAACATTGATTAGCATTAATTAACACACAACATTCATCAATATTAATTAACACATATCATCCATAACCATTAATTAGCACATAATTACATCCACTAACACATAAAAATCAGTCATTATCAAATAAGGTAGATTACAATCATTTATTTTTTTCTTTTTTCTTTGAAGCTATCAAAAGACTAAGTGGAACATCAGTTTCTTCATCATTTCCCCCCTCTGCACTTGTTCCACCCTCTGCTCGTGATCTCGATGTATGCCTAGTCCTATATTGAGGACGAGGACACTAAAGCGAAGGGGGGTCCTCTACAATAACAAAGAAATGGGTTAAATTCAAAACATTTTTTATTATTGTTACAAGTATTTCATTAATTTAGAGAGCATAACTATTGCGCTCTTTACCTGATGGGGCCACATCATTTTGTCTAGCCTCAACCTCAACATGTTGAACACCCTCTAGATCATCTAGAGTTGAAATACTAAAGGTTACATTAATGTTGAACACCAATTGCAATTATATTTGTTTAAAGGAATAACAATGGTCCTCTTTACCTGAGTGGGAAACATCATGTTCCCAATGTTGTGTACCCAGATCATGCTCCACTTGGTCACCACCGACTACATGCTCTAAACTATTAACAAAAAAGGTTACATTAATTATTACTCTAATTGCAAATTAAGATGTTTAATTGTATTAATAACTACATAAATAAATTTGAAGAGCAAATGAATACCTCCACTACTGGGATGCACATCCAGATCTTCATGTGCAGGTGGTGTTTCATGATTAGCAGGTTGCATTCCAATGTCATGCACATTGTTATCATTGCTTGCTTATTTAAAACAAATATAGTCACTTTATGTTGGAACTCAACATCAATTAGATTATTGGTAAACTATTCAATTTGAAACAATTTCCATTTAGCCTATTTACCTGTGTGACGGATGCACTCAAATGTTGTGTATTCCCACTCAATTCTCATAGCCGATCAGCCATGGCTAAATAGCCTTGTTGGTAGGCAATTCTCTTTTCATCTTCTGGGGGTGCTCTATTGAATTTAGAGCCCTGCATTTTTTATTGGTATCGTGAATTTTGCTTGCATTGTTTGATAAAAAAAAAAATCGTTTGCAATTTATTAATATTTTGATGCAATATTTCGTTTACATGAGATACTTACAATTCATGCAGCAAGTTTCATATAACCACCAGAATTGAGTTTGTGTTGCCTGTTCTTTTCTTGTCTTGCCTTGGTTGCCTTTGACATGTCACTCAATCTATAAAAAGTTTAAAATATGTTAGATTATATAAATATAAAGAATAATTAATTAGTACATAATTATATTCTTAATAGTGTCTCGTACCTTCTTCTGGCGTCTGGTGGTGTATTTCCTTTTTTCCTTTCAATTCTCTCCTTGGCATCCAAAATCAGGTCCTTCCACTCCCTCTCTAGAATCATGGGGGATGCTCGTACTTTAGGTTCCTCTCTAAATGCGTCATGTATTGGTCCCTCACATACTATAGATATGTGCCAGCTTTTTCAAGGAGCTTGGTTTTGTCAAAGGTATCATTTCCAAACCACTCAACTATTTGGTTTGTCAATTCATCTTTTAACCTTTTTTCTTGGTCATTCCACCTCTTAAAGCAAAAACAAACCTGTTAGATTCAGAAATGAACTGAAGCTACATTTATTATAGTTCAAGAAATGGATCAAAGGAAAACTATTCTAGCAATGATATGAAATCAAAATAGTGGATTAGGGTTAGTTAACATATGATGTACCACCTTTTATGTATGGTGGGCCCAAATATCTACAATGCAATGTCACTAAGATGTTTATAGAAAATATCATTTCCTGTAAAAAATTCATGGGATCATTAGTCCAAAATGAGTGATCATAAAGTAAATTACAACTAGACTATATATAATAATAGATTTTAAAGTACCTGGAACCTTTTGTATCTTTAAGGGAATCATTTCTTCATTGCTCACGACCAATGTGGCCTGCAACGTTCCCATACTAGCAATACGAGAAGATCTAGGAAATGATGGCATGTTATCAGCAGTAGTCATCTCTGGTGCATTCTCATGTGCATCTCCTCCTGCAAAAAATGAATCCACTATGAAATGCCCCCAAGAAAGAACACTTGAAGGGAAATAAACACATAACAGAAGATAGAGCAAAAGAGGGATCTACCAATAGTGGGCGAGCCAATATGACGTGCAGTAGAGGATGTCTGCATGCTACGTGTTGCTGACATTGCAATTGGCAATACAAGTGGGGCTAACCTCTGATGAGGCGGCGATGACATTTGCACAGGAACATTGATAGCACCTGAAGAATAATACATTAAATATATCAAACATTAAAAATATGAAAAGTGCAAGAATTGTAAACAAGGATGAACCTTTATTTTGAAAATTGATAGTATCAAGTATGATGTGTTTTGGGTACTCAAAATGATAAGCAACGACTTTCATGAGGGTGGATAAATTGTTGTAAAAACAACATGTACATATTTTAGTTAATGACATAAAAGAGAATAAAATATAAACCATTATTGAACTTTTGTTATAAATAAAGCTTTCATTACTACTTACTTGCAAGTTTTTTGTTGTCCAAATCAATACTTGCACCCTCTCTCGTATCTCATCAGTCATAGGGTGCACGGCTGCCAAAGCAACAATCTCTTTAGTAATTTTTCTAAGAGGATTTTTTATGAATTCCATAGGGTGTGTGGAATTTTTAGGGTCATCATCACTTAATCTTATTGATTCCACATCCCTAGAGAGGTGCTCAGGTACTGCAGCTCCCTTTCCCTTTCACCGAACATCCGTTTGTGTCAAGAATATTATTAACAATTACAAAATTAGTCTAAATCACTAAAAAAAGAACATAATAATATAACAATTTGCTTCTATCTAATTTGTACAATTACAATGAGGTTTACCTGCTCGATAGAAGTGTCATAACCTACATCCCTGTCTGCAATATGTGATGGATCCTTCCTTCCATTTCCTACACCCTATTTTCTAACCCACACCTCATAACCTTTACCTCACTTCCTATCATTATTACCTTCCATCTACCTTTCATATCCCCTCTCTTAACCTCCTTCACTTTCCTACATCATATCCTAAACTAAACCTTAACCTCATACACATTTACTTTTACTTCACCTACCTAACCCCATTCCATCATTTACATCCTTTTATCTCCCCCCATTCACTTTCCTACCTTCCAAACCCCTAACATAAACTAACTTACTCTTTCACCATTACATCCTTCATCACTTACCTCCCTATCTTATCCTAACCCACACCTCATAAACTTATACCTCTCAGCTTCCATTTTATACCACCTTCCTATCACGGTATGCTTATCCTCCCTTCCGAAACACTGACAAAAAATGGCACTCGATCACTACACAATGGTCTGACGGTCCCACAATAGGGAGTTTCTATCACAGCCATATATACCAGCATCCATACCCAAGGTAAGCTCCTCAGCTAGAGCCTACATTCAGGCCACTTCCAATGGATGTCGGATACAAGAGTGGCACAATCAATGTTCTTCCCTATTTGATCACGCAGGTTTAGGTCATCCCAATCCTTAATTAGGGTCTACCCTAAGAGGTTATGCCTATAAAGAGGATAACTGATCATTGCATTTGATCAACCATCCAAATCAATCTTATTTTTCTCTTTTTCTACCAAACTGAATATGAGCTAGGAAAAAAAATTATGAGCAAGAAAATTCATTATAATAAGGATAAAACTTCATCATCAACTAACACAAATGCAACCTCCTATGTATATTTCAAACAATTTCATCACTACATAAAGAAAATTTGACACATTGTCACAAACATAACAATTTTTTCTTCAAGAAAACATCATGTGAATGAATTGGTTGATTACCCTACCTTTTTTCTTCAACCGGATCTTGGCGACACCGCAATCCAGAACTGTTTCCCTCCTTGTAATGCCCAATTTTTTTGTGAATATCGTAGAGATCGACGAGACAAAGAGGTGAGATTAATGTTTATCAAATGACTTGGTTTTTTGTTTTTTATTAAGTAATGTCCACGGTTGTCAGAATTTTGACGAACGCAAGCACTTTTTCAAAAAAACACAAATTTCATTGCC
This sequence comes from Cryptomeria japonica, assembly GCF_030272615.1. NCBI lineage: Eukaryota > Viridiplantae > Streptophyta > Pinopsida > Cupressales > Cupressaceae > Cryptomeria > Cryptomeria japonica. The sequence continues at coordinate 286,872,054 of NC_081414.1, read as the reverse complement.
AATTCCTTCTCTGTCAAAACAAAATGTTGAATTATCATCGGAATTCCGACGAATGCAAGCTTTTTTTCAAAAAAAATAAAATTTGGTCACAATATGCCTTCTCCATCGGAAACCTTCGTCAAAATTTTAGGCTAAATGTATTAGTGTCAGGGTCTTCAGGTGGGATAATTTGACGGGCTAGATTGGTTTGGAGAGCCTGTTTCTTATGTAACTCACCTAGTTTGCCACTGATCTCCTCATTAAATGATATCTCTTTCCCAGCTGCCTCTATTTCACCTTGCTCGACTACTATATCCTTGAGGAGGTCCTCTTGATCTTGAGGGGTTAGCAATAGTCTTTCATTCAATAGGTCTTCTGCCTCATCACCTTCTTGTTCACCTTCTAGCGGTCGTTGTTGCTCAAGATCTTCTTCCTCCTGATCTAAATCTGACTTGTTGTTTCTAACTTTTATTCCTTCAGTGGTAGACCTGAAGCCTTGCACTCCATGCTACCCTACGGGAATATTGACTAGTGGTGGTACAGGGGCGTTGGTGCTTGGAGCATGTGTGGCATCTATTGAAGGTGGCTGAGTAGGTATATCCTTATTAATTTCTATATCTTCCTCTTTCTCTTGGGTACCCTCTCCTGTAGTCTACCCTATAGCCATCCTTGGTGGGAGAACTTTGGCAAGTGGTACTTCTCCCAATCCATTGGTCACTCCTAGGTCCGCTGCCTTCTTTAACAATTCAGACTCCCTCACCTTTTCTTGGAATTTCTTAATTAAGTCTTCAGTACTTTCTTGAGGTTTGTCCTCCTCATCTAGATTGGTGGACATATTTTGCCTTGAGGTTGACCTTGTCTTTCGAGTGTACTCCTTATGGCCCCTTGATTAAGGTATGCCTGAAGTGAACTCCTTCTGTTTCACCTTTGAGACACAAGGCCTTACCCTCTGGCCTAAGCATTGCTTGGTCCTATTGATGACCACTTGAGAAACTTTTTCCATATTTGTGTCTTCACTTGTAGACCACTTTATTGGGGAGAGGGGCCTTTTATCTATCTCTGATTCCTTATAAATTGGATCAAGTACGTCCCCATCATCCCTAAGGTCTTTAGGGAGGTTAGTCTCAATTCCAAAATCTCTTACCTGTGGCACAAATAACCTGTTATAGCTCTTCTCCCTAACCTCAAAACTGTCTTGCAAGTTGGCCCAAAAGTCCTCCAAGCTGGGCTTGTGCCCCTCATATGCCTTAGGCATAGCTTGTTTAAGTTTCTTGTAGGGATCATAAAACTCCCTAGCATGATCATACTCCTTCAAGTTAAAATCTTGAAGCTCTTGTTCTGCCATTTTTTCTACTTGTATTTTAGAACATGAAAAGTACCTAATAAATACTAAGAAATCAATACCTACTTTGTGTTTTGATGACAAAAGTGACTGGAGGCCCACAAGCTTCCTTACATACTCTAGCAAAATTATCCTATCATTGCAATATTGGGGCAGCAACATTGGGTTCCCTATGAATCCACTAACCCTTATGTAAGTGGAGCATAGATTTTGGATGAACCAACATGCCCACTCTCAGATGAGATCCATGGCCTCTGGGCTAATCCGATATCCTGCATCTCCTATTAATTTGATTATTATTGGGAAAACAAAGGCATCATTAACTCTCTTTAAATGAACCTTTGCATTAGCTAGAGTGAGTTGGGAATAATACTCCCATATCTTCTTTTGTCCTTCCTCCTCTCCCAATTGACCTTCTACCTATAGCCCTAGAAACTTTCCAGCTCTAGCAGCTGCCCAGATGACGTATGATGTGAAAAAGAACTTTTGGGAATGTTGAACTTCTTTCATCTGTTTGCAGATATTGTTGGAGAGGATCTGCGGCCAATCAAATTATTGTTTCCCTATTAAGATAGTGCTCATGAATTGGAACATCCAGGGATGAAAATGCTTGCAATCTGGCTTGCAAAAGGCCCTGCTAAGCATAATGGTTAAGTCTCTTTAGGGTTCTTTGAGATCCGCCCTAAAGATCTCCATTGCCTTAAGACCTGTCTTTCTTTCTTCTTCCAACCAATTTGTATTCATGTGCCTCTTACTGGCTGATATTTTTTCATTCCATGCCCTCAAGGCCTCTTCTTCGGTAAACAGAAATATCTCCTCCCTGGTTGGGATGCCCAAAACCAACCCAAGGATGTCAGGAGACAAGTCTATGACTGTTTTTCCTTGTGCATCCATGCACTTTCTAATCTTTGGGCTATAAAATGGGGCAATGGTCATTATGAACTTTGATGCCTGCAATGACTGTGGAAAGGCAGTAGCTTCAACTAGGCCCGATCTCTTGATTCTCCTGTGGAGGGCCTCTAGACTTGGTTTGTCTAATTGAGCCTTCATATCCTCAATTTCTAAATGGCCTATTTTGGTATTTGTGACCCATCTGACTTGATCATATAACTTTGAAGCATAGACCTGTCCTTGATATTGATATTTCATGGTGGCTGGGAGTCTATCAATTTCTTTGCCTCTTTTACTGGTGGACGAGTCCATCTAGCCACTTGAACCTGCAAGCAGAAAACAAATCCTTAGTCTTTGATAATAATTATAAAAGTTGATTTACTTCAGGACTTCGGGGTCCCGGCCTAGGCACAAGTGAAGAAGGCACGAAACTCTGGGGTTCCGGGATCAGGTTGTATGTAAAAAGGAATCTCAGAACTCCGAGGGTACGAGGTTTCGGGTTCATTGAACGAGAGCCACCCGGAACTCCAGTGTTTCAATCTTATTAAACAAGAGTGACCCAAAACTCTGGGGTTCTGGGCTAGGTCAAGCCAAATACCTGGAAGTCCGGGGTTCCAGGGTTCTGGACGCATGAAAACCAACTACCCGGAACTCCGGGGTTCCAAGCGGGAAAACTAGGGCATGCAAAAGAAAACAAGAAACAAACAAAAACCAACAACCAACAAAAATAACGACGAGGAAAAAAAATCTAATCTACAAACCACCAAAATGGGCAAGAAAAATCACCAACCTGGTGAATCGAAATGCCCAAAAATGCCAAGGAAAGATTGAAAGTCCAGAGGTTCGCGGCTTGGAGCTAGGGAGGAGGAGTTTTGAATGCACAAATGAACTTTAAAAGTTCATCATCCCTATTTATACCTCTTCCCAAGCCTGTCCGTACAAAGGAATTAAACACAACCTCGGGACTCCGGGGTCCTAAGGTTCCGAGCTCAAAACAAGAAAGGAAACACCCCACCCCAGAATTTTGGGGTTCTGAGGTTTCGAAGCAAGAAAAAGGAGGTTCCACCTCGGGACTCCGAGACTCCAGAGTTCCAAGGCAAAAGACTCAAAACCTCGGGGCTCTGGGACTCTAGAGTTCCAAGGTCAAAAACCAAAAAGGAACAAAGGGACCTCAGGACTCTGGGACTCCGGAATTCCGAGGTCAAAAACCAAAAAGGAACAAAGGGACCTCGGGACTTCGGGACTCCGAAGTTCTGAGGTCAAAAATCAAAGAAGAATAAAGGGACCTTGGGACTCCGGAGTTCCGAGGTCAAAAACCAAAAAAAGAACAAAGGGAAAAAGTAAAGAAAAGAACAAAAGGGACCCAAAATTTGACGCAAGGAGACTAATGGGGAAATAGATATGCAAGGCATAACAAATGGCGACTATCTGGGAAAAATAACTATAGGCATTTAGAACTTCAGAATCTCTAGTTAACCCGATGCCTAAGGCTATTATCATTCAAAGGATGTATAAGAGAAAAAGATGAGTGAACCAATGAACAAACAACCAAGAAGAGAAATAGACATGATTAACTCTTAAGTGTGTGCATATGATTTATTACTCCATCATTTCAATAATGCAGATAATCAGAGGAAACTGGGCACAAGCTACATAGATGAAGTCATCAATCGTGTTTCGTGCAAGGTCATCCTGGGCATACCTCTGCTACCAGTCAAGCATCTATAGCCCCAACAAAGATACCTCTGGTTCCTGTCAAACAGTGCTCCACTGCCAGCCAGGCGTCCATAGCCCCGGTGGAGGTTACTTGAAACATCCATTTGAGTTGCTTAAGAGGATTATTTGTTTTCTCTCTCTTCTTTTTTTTGAAAACTTTATATGATATAGAATGACTTATTTCTTCAATAACCTTTTAAGAAACTTTCAAACATTGAAGTTCGATAACTGGGTTGGGACCCACGGTGGATAACTTGAAACATCCTGACTTCGGATTTTTCACTTGAAAACTAGTTTATCTGATATCTTAAAAAACTTTTTGATGTATCTTAATGTGATGTTTGTGCTGAGTTTATCATGCTAGTCTTTTCCAATTGAAAGTCAAAACTTCAAATCATATTTAAACGATTATATACCAATTTGAACTAGTATAGACAAAAGTTTCAAAATTAACCAAATGACAATGAAGTTGTAAATAGAAGAGTCAAAGTCTCTCATGATTTGGCAAGATGTTATGCAAAGGATACCTTCCTTTTAGAATCTTTGAGAACAAAATATGTATATCCTGACTCAACAAACAAACAATCAAACAAAACAAAAGGGACACAAGCACGCAACAAAACAAAAACACAGTAAACAAACAAAAACCCAAAGAAACAACGAAGCAAAACAAAAGAAACAACTAATATACTATATATAACAAGTCAAGATTCACTGAGGATTAATCAAAGTAATTCTTGAGGAACTGACCATTGATGGGCAATGGTACAAGTTCTCTAGCCAAAGAGCTTAACCTAAAAGTGTTTTCACCTAAAATTTCAGCTATTTGGTAAGGACCTAACCACAATCTTTCAAACTTGTGGTGATCACCTTTCTTCTCCTTGGCCTTGTCCCATAACAGGACTAGGTCAGATTTCCAAAAAGCTTTCACCTTGGCCCTCTTATAAAACCATCACTTAACAATAGCTTGGTGCTTGGCAAAGTGTTGTAGAGTATTAATCCTTTTTTCATCAAGTCTTAACAAATTTAAGAGCTGAACCTATACCTAATCCTCAATGTCAAGTTCTTTCATTAATTGGAGGACTGGTATTTGTAAGTTGATTGGGAAGACAAGGGTCTAGCCGTAGACAAGGTAATATGGAGAAGTTCCCAAGGCAGGTTTTACTCTGGTTCGATCAACCCATAAGGTGTATCTCAATTGATTATGCCAATCCCTGGGGTTTTTCTCAAGTAGCTTCTTAATGACATCTAGGATGTTCTTGTTTGTAGATTCAGCTACTCCATTACCTTGTGGGTAATAGTTGGATGAAAATTTTAATATCACTTTATATTTGTATGACCATTGCATCAATTGTGCAGAAGTAAAAGAAGGGCCATTGTCACATACCAGAGTGAACGACATACCAAACCTGGTGACGATGTGCTCTTCAATAAATTTCAAGACTACCTCAGCAGTAACATTCTGGCATGCAATGGCTTCTGTCCACTAGGTGCAATAATCTGTCGTAGTAAGAATAAACTTATGTCTTGCAGATGAGTTAGGATTAATAACACCTACGAAATCCAGTGCCCATTGAGTGAAAGGTCTTACCCCGAACACTGGTTGGAGAGGCATGGTGGGATTTCTTTCTATGGAGGCTACAGTTTGGCACGTATGACAATGACAAACATGCTCATGAGTATCCTTAAATATGCTAGGCCAATAATATCCAGCCTTCAATATTTGATGTACAGTGCCATCCGCTAACCCATGAATTGTACCATATTTCCCATGAAATTACTCAATCATATTATGGGATTCTTGATGATTAAGACACCAAAGGTAAATACCTTCATAATTCTTTCTATAAAGTGTCGAATCCTTGATCATATAATTGGCACTTTTTAGCCTTAATGCTCATCTTTGTGTGGTTGTCAACCCCTTAGGACACCTATTATTTAGCAATATAAATACCAAATCCGTGTACTAGGGGTCCTAAGTGAATGACTTCAATGTATATTGTTGGCACTAGATTTGAGGGATGTCAGTTGCCATGGCCTGAGACAATCCTTGCCCTCAGACCAACTTCATTGGATGCATCTCTAAATCAAATTCTTGCAATATTGCCATCCATTTCCCTCGACGTTCTCCCAGCTCGGACTGCATGAGTAGTGACTTCACTGCTTGATCAGGGACAATCGCATAAATTTTACTCCTCAAGATGTAATGCCTAAATTTATTGACTACTCTTACCAACGCAAAGGCCTATTTTTCAAGAGCAGAATATCTAACCTCAGCACTTTTGAAAGGAGAGCTCATAAATGCAATAGGTTTCTCATCTCCCACTTGCCTCTATGTCAAAGTAGTCGCTCCTGAGTGTAGTGAAGCAAAATAATATATGTAAAATGATAGAGTGTAATCAGGGCTAGTTAGCATAGGAACTTCGGTGATGGATTTCTTAATCTAGGCAAAAGCCTCTTTTGCTTCAGCTGTCCATTCGACCTTAGCATCCTTCTTCCATCATTTCATTCAATGGCTTGACTATCTCTGCAAACCCAGTAATAAACTTTCTAACAAAATTGATCTTCCCAAAGAAAGATCTCATCTCCTTTTTACTGCCGAGCATTTGTAACTTCAATAATGCTTCTACCCAATCTAGGTCTATAGATATCCCTCTCTCAGAGATTACATGGCCAAGTAGCTTTCCTTCAGCCACTCCAAACACACATTTCTTGGGGTTAAGGGAAATCCCATATCTCTGACATCTTTCCAATACCTTTTGGAGGTGGTCTGGGTGGTCTTCTCTGACCTTGGAAAATATCGTCAAGTCATCCATATAGATAATAATGCATTTTCCATTCAGTTCCTTAAAAGCCGTATCCATCACTCGTAGGAAGGTCACCCTAGCATTAATCAACCCGAATGGAATTCTTTTGTACGCATATGTTCCCCACTTTGTCGTAAACGCTGTCTTCATACAATCCTCATAGTTCACCAATACTTGGTTATATCCTGAATAACCATCTAAGAATGACATCATTTGCGAACCATTTACTATTTGTAGTACTTCATCCAAAGAAGGAAGCAGATAATTATACTTCTCAGAGGCTTTGTTGAGATTGCGAAAGTCACAAAGTCGTATTTCTCCATTCTTTTTTCATACTGGTACCAAATTAGCAACCCAAGTAGAATGTCGTATCGAAAAAACAATCTTGGCAGAGAGTAACTTTTGTACTTCCTTGAAAATCAAGGGTTCTATTAGTGAATTGACCGATCGTTGCTTTTGCCGAAATGGCTTTATGTTAGGTTTTAGGGGGATCACATTAGTGATAATCATTGTATTGAATGTCTTTAAATCTGCATACCCCCATGTTATTACATCAATGAACTCTTTCAAGATTTGTATCATCTTTTCTCTTTCATTTTGAGTGCAAATCTTCACAATATAGACAATCCTCTCTTGTCCTTCTCGATCAATATTATGGGGCTCATACTTTCCGGCATCTGAATCCATTGTTAGTCTCTCCTTTACTCTAGGGTCCAAATCAAAAAATCTCTCTAAGGTGACCATCCCATTAGGAATAACGTTAGTTGGTAAATCCAAAATATCAGCATTACTTTCAACATTAAGATCATCCAATTTATCTTCGTCATCAATAATTTGCTCTTCAAAAGCCCCTGAATTCGCAAGAAAGGCTAGAATGTGGGCATCATGCTAGAAGACTTGGAAGTGTTTAATATTATTAGGTAAAATAGGTATAAAGATTAATTCCATGGAGAACTTCTTCAAAGGGGATTGGCTTACTGGTTCTAATGTATTGGTAGCTATGGCCAGCGCATCAGGTATTCCGTTTACTTTCCTAGGTACCAACTGAATGTCGAAAGCATCGAAATCCTCAATCAGATCCCACACTCTATTCCAATATGCTCCTAACCTTTTATCATGGCACACATATTGGCTTCGCACTTGTTTAACCACCAGCTCAAAATCTCCTTGCACCTTCAAACACTTTGCCCCCTTCTTATGAGCAAAAAGTAATCCTCTAACTAAGGCCTCGTACTTCGTCATGTTATTAGTACAAGGGAAATGGATTCAGTAAGAAGATAAAAGGGTTTTCCCTTTTGGGTTGGTTAACTCTACGCCTGCTCCACTGCCTTGCTTAGATCTTGACCCATCAAACTTTAAAAACCATATTTCATCTTTTGGTGTTTTTACATTTTTCACCTTAGGGTCAATAATCAGATTAGCTTCTGGAGACGATTGTTGCTTCTCTGACTTGAAGTCTTGTGACAATTGAGATTGTTCAATTTCTGGTTGCATGAACACTTCAGTAGTGTTAAGAACAATTTGTTCTGATTGAAGTTGAAGTTAAGATTGTGTTTCGTCGTTCTCTTGCTCGAGAGGGATACCTTCCTTCTCATTTTTGACAATCTCAACTGCAAGAATCTCTTGGTTGAATTCTTTAGGTTGGGTGGTCTTACTTAAAGAATCTATTGTTTGGGACTCTAATCCTTCACAACTTAGACCTTGAACTTCTTCCATATTGGTGGTATGATCATCTTCTTCGTATGGAACCAAACTCATCAATTTCATAATCTCATTTTGACATGGGATACATGAAATCTCTGAGTGCTCCTCATGATGTATCCGACACCATTTCGAAAACAACAAATCTTGTATCTTCATAGTGTCCTCCAACAATCACATTCCTTGTTGTACTGTTGTCATGAAACCTTTGACTCGCCTTTTATATGAGGTCATATCTGCTCAAAATAATTGGAGAGGAGCCGGTGCAGAGAAAGTGAGAATCTAATTGACCCTGTAAACTCCTGGACTCACTTTAGCAAATGCCACCTCATTGGGAGCACCATAATCCATTACCAACTTCTTCAACTTAGGTTCATTATCGATTCGGATCTGGTTGCTTACCCCCTTCCATGGAAGCCACGGGTATGTAAAACAAGTCGAGAAATATCCTCCCAAAGTCTTTGACCAATCCCTACTAAGTAGCATCCCATATACTTCTGGAATATCCACTACTTGAATATCAATATAACGAGATATTCAGGGATCAACACCTAATTGGATGTATACATCTTTCAATTCTTCGATTACATTAACCTCAGTTTTGTCTAGTTATACCACCTTACTATTTACACGTACTAGTTGAAGTCTGAGCTTCTAACATATAGAGTAGGGCATTACATTTCCTGAAGCCCCTAAATCAACCAAACATTTATGTAAATTCTTTCCACATATCCTCAAACTCAGTAAAATGGTGGATCTTCTATTGCATCACTACTGATGTTAGTGTTGACTTCATTAAGGTCTATCATCTTAACCTCATCACTTTGTGACTCTAACAATTCCAACTTTCTAAGGAGAGCCCTCTTTTGTTCAGGGCAATATCTCAATACTTCCATCAAGGACATAGTGGTGGAAGTCCTTTCCATCTCCTTAGTAACATCAAATGATCCTTTCAGAACATAATCTTGTCCTTGAGCTTGTCTAGGGCGTGCTCCTTGGAAAGCCTGAGGAGGGTGAGGATTGTTGCTTACATTCGCATCAGGAGGTACAAACCCACCTGTCAGGGGAGGTGGTTCTGTTAATGGAGCTTTGCCTTGACTCCTAAGATTGTAGTTGTTTCTAGTCTGAAAGGCCTGAGCATCATATACACATGGTTCACATTTAGCCTCAACCTGAAATTCTTTGCATAGGAAGGTATCGACCAGCATGGTAGTATTAACCTTATCGGGTTCATCATTGGAACAATCTTTTGGCTGAGAGTCAACTTGAGCAATTCTTATGATTTTCTCGAACTGAGCACAATTAATCTCAGAATGCGTAGCTGTGTCATGCAACCTGCACCAATTTGTTAGCAAATTCATGTCCGCAAGGTTAACACTTTGTGTGTGGTTTGGGTTATCTCGTGCATCAAGGTGATCATGGTTCACCCCACCGTTATTCGAACCCGTATTCCACTGACTATTATAAGGTTTGTTGTTATAACTTTGGTTTTGGTTATAGTTATTGTAGTTTCGTTGATTATTATATGGTTGGGATTGATTATACCCTCCTGGAGGATTCCTTTTTAGCTGGCTCAAGTTTGAAGTAACCTATGAGATCATTTTCTTTAAGGCTTCTACTTCAGCAGATATATGAGATCCTTGATTCTCAAGTGCCATGGTTGGAGGTTGGTTTGCTGAGTTAGTATTGTCAAATTGTTGACTTCCCCCTTGCACTTGACTAGCATATTGCGTTTGAGTGGGGGCGGTATTGGTACCATTTTTCCAAATCAAAGCTTGGGCAGCAAACTGTTGATTCGCCTAAGGTTGGGGTGCATAGATTGGCACAGGGTTCATCATTAGGGTACCTACAGGTAGAGATGAGGGTACACCTGGGAGTTGATTGTAGTTTCCTTGATTCACCCCTATAGGTAAATTATATCTGATCCCTCCTGGGGTTTGATTCAACTCATGGTTCATGCTAATTGCTAATGTGAAGACCTTTGCCAAGGTGTCCCTTTGATCTTGAGGAACACTCTTCTTAATAAACATAACAGTCCAAGGGTCGATAGCTCTTAGATATGAGTCGATGGCTATGTTAGGTGCTACTTGGTAAGGAGCTTGTAGCCTCTTGAATGCCCTTTGGAAGCTAGTATTAAAAGTCATTAATGGCTCATTTGGCACTTTCTTAAGAGAAGCGAACTGGTGGTATAGTGTCTCAGGGTCTACGTACACTTGAAATTGATCAATGAAGGCCTTCTCCAAGACGTCCCAGGCTGTGATAGTGTGAAGCCCTACCCTGACCCATCCTAGCATTTCAGTGATTTTTATGTTGGAACTATTATGGATGCTTTATTTCTATGCATTATGGATATAGAACTTTATATGATCCCAGGATTGGATAACATTGATATATTGACGCTTCATTTCTATGCATTATGGATATAAAATTTTATATGATTCTAGGATAGGATAACATTGAGATGGTGTATGTCATTTATTTGATTTGCAAGACTTTATTATGATGCTAGAAATATGATGCATATCTTATGAATGGATTAAATTTATGAGGATTATGATAATTGCTTATGTGGTTTGCTTTGATATATGGTAAATTGATTTGTATGATGTCAATTGTATGCAAAGTGATTGATTTGTATTCGTATTTATGTGTTTAATATTATATGAGGCTATTTGGGAATTACTAATATGTAATTGAGATGCATAGGAATTATCCATGTGACCATGGAAACAATATGGAGAATCAAGCCTAGGTCTATGTGCGATTATGAAGCCAGGGGTTGTCTATTTGGAGAGACAACCCCTTGTTTGTAAACGTATTTTAATTTGTAAATGTTATGCTTGCATGAGTGTTCAATTTGGTAATTTGTTTAATTTATAAATTTCAATAGGGACAATTGCCATGTGTGTATTTGTGATGTGGAATTCTTTTTGTAGTGTCACTTGACACATGTGTTGTATGTTGAGTTGGCATTGTCATGCCTCTTTTTAAGGAATTTATTTTACCAATGTTATATTTCCAATTATCCTTGAAGGTCCCAAGTAAACCTAGGATAGTGAGCCATTAGGAGGGTCAACTCAGAGTTGACCCGTAGGTAAACTTTGGGTGGACTTTCAAAGGGTTAAACCAACTCCTAGAGTCAATTTAGGAGCATTTTTAGTGGGCCATATGGTGTACCTATAGATGAAGGCCAAATTTGGCCATGTGTCCACTCCCTAGAACTTGTTTAACCTCCCCAAAAAGTGAGTTCCCCAAGTTGGCCGAATTTCATCTTTAGGAGAGTCTTCCTTGGTTAGATAACCTTCTTGGTATGTGTCATTCCTTTTCCCCATTCCATTTCCCTTTCTGGGGTGCCTTGGTTAGGGAGTGTGTAAGGCTTTGGGAAGACCAACCAATGTAAGCTCTCACTCTATCCAAGAGGTTGGAAAGAGTGAGAGAAGCCTTCTTAGGCAAGGGATTGAGACTTAGGAAGTCAATCACCCACTCTCCATCTTTGGAGACTAGATCTTGCAGTTTTGAAACAAGTTTAGGATAGAATTTTTGGCTAAGTGTTGAAGGAAAGAAGTGTGGATTTGGGCTGCTCTTCTCCAAACTATCCCTTGTAAACCCTTGGCAGATTTAAGGTTGGTTCAATCTCTTACTTTGTATGTTGAAACTTTGTTTTGAAAGAGTGCTTGAATGTAGTTGTTTTCTTCCCTTGTGTTTTATTTGTGAAGATATATATGTGATCTTTCACTTGTTTTTGGTTATGCATTTACTTGTGTTTTTAGAGTATCCAAGGCCATCTTACCCTTGGGAGGGTACAGTGGTCTTGGGGGTGGAAGGTTTTTTGACAGCCTTAGAGTGAGAGGCTCTTTTTAAGAGAGTGATCTCAAGGGTTTGTTTATGTGACCCTAGGGGCATAGTTTTTTTAATGCATTTGGGGGTCATAAGGGGAGGTATTATGGCATGTGTGCCTTGAGGGTCATAAGGATGTTGGGTCAAGTTGGCCTTGTGATGTGTTATTGGTTTCCATGAGATGGCTTGTGATCTACTAGTTTGCAGTTTCTCCTCAAGGTACTTAGTCCACTTCCACCCATGTAAAAATCACATTATGTGATGATGTTTAGCCTTGGGATGGGAATGTGTTTGTTGTGAGTTTTCCATGCTTGTTTGTGTATTGCTTGAGTGTAACCCATCTATGTCTTGGTTCTCCAAGCTCGGGGGTGGCTTCTATTAAGCCTAGGTTGGGAGGTGAGCCCTCCATGGTCACAACCTTAAGATTTTGTGTTGCAGGTTGCTTTGGGAAGGGATTGAAGGAAAAGCTTTGGAATTGTTCCTATTGTGGTATTTCACTTGCAAAAATGAAAGAGAAGAGTTTTTTGTTGTATTATTTTTTTTTAAAAAAGAAATGTATTATTCAATTAAGCTTACCGTGTAATGTAATGCATTTTACTAGAGATGTTTCTCTTTTAAATAAGAAGAAAGTATTTTGAATTAATTCTGTAATGTCAAAGCTACTAGAAAATATAAGTACTTCTTTATACCATGATTTATTTAAAGAGAAATGCATTCTTTTATTAAGTTTGTTGTTGCAAGAAAGAAGTGAAAGTAAATAAAGAATGAGTTTTCTATAGTTGAGTTAAAATTTGTTGCTCTTATTTCTTGAAAATAAAAAGGACATTCTATCTCTTTATGCTTATTGAAAATGATAGAAATATTATGAAGTAGAAAAGCATGAATGTTACTAAGATAAAAATAAACATTTAGTCCTAGTTATTTATTTCCTAATGCAAAATATGGTTAAATAGATATTAGAGGAATAATAGTTTTGCATTTTTAATGTTCCTAAGTGTTTTCTAGACTATAATCATGTTGTTGTAATTTTTTTTTATCTCTGTCATTCATTCCAAAAAAAAATAAAAATCCAGAAAAATAAAAGTAGATATATTAATCTTTTGCTACAGTTAACTATATGACATTAAAAATGAAAAGAAATACAGTTATTTAAATCTATTAGTTTTAGAAAATCTGCTTTTATGTGATTAAAAAAATACAGATTTAGACATAGAAGAGAAATCTAGAAATTCAGATGAAATAAAAGAAAAAAAAAACAGTTAGTTTTAAATGCCTTGTATCAAAAAAAATAAAAAAATCTAATGTATGCATATATTTATTTAAATGAATCATGCTTGAGAAAAGAAATATTTAACTATTGGTTAAATGCTAGTTATTTATCTATCCCACAGTCATTAATTTACCCCTGTATATATATATGAAAATAAATGAAACAAAACATATATATATATTAAAAAAAATAACAAAAAAAAATATGGCTAACCCTACCCTCGAGGGTCCCGCAGAGCCGAAGCTCCACGCGGGAGGCTCTCGGGTGGCTCGGGGCCCCCTATGGGCTACAACCCATAGAGGCGTGGCTCGGGGCCCCCTATGAGCTGCGACCCATAGAGGCGTCGAGGCGTCCCTATGGACCGAGGCACCCACGACGCCACTGCATGCCGTGACCCACAGGGGCGGCCTTGGCCACCACTGCGGGCCGCGACCCGCAGTGGTGCCCAAGGTGCCATTGTAGGAGGCGCAACCCCCTCCCCGCCACCGACTGTATATTAAAAACCTAGCCTATGTGTGGGTTAATCTGTCGCCCACTGTGCTCTTAACCCCTCCCATGGCCATTGAAGATGCTGCCTTTGCCATTGCTCCTCCGACCTGCATAACACGAGCCCTAACCCGAATTTCGGGTTAGGGCAAAAATGAGTTAGTTTTTAAAAATAAAGTATGGTTAGGGTTTGGGAGTTTTATAGATTTTAGATTTAGGTTTTCATGTTTTATTAAATGGTTTAAGCATAAAGGGGGGGGGGGGGGAACCCATGTTTATTTTGGTAAATATTTGATTATATTTAAATCTATTAATTTTAGGAATTCATATATATATATATATATATATGAATGTATAACCATGAATTTAGATTAAGTAATTTCTAATTATATATGTATATATTATATATATGATATATTTAAACATATATATATATATAGGAGGTTTAAGTTGAAATGAATTTGGTTTTATTTTTATTAATAAATATTAATTATTGCTTTATTAATATTTAGACCTTAGGGGTCTATTTATTTGGCCAACATTAATTAAAGTTTATAGGGCAAATTTTATTAAGGATTAATTTAACCCTTTAGTCAAATTTTAGCTGTATTATATTTATAGCTCAATTGATTATTAAATTTTAATAATCTAAGTGCTAGAATTAATTTAATTAATACCTAGAGCAATTAAAAGGTTATTTGAGATTATTAATATCCCTTGTCAATTTAGTTGTAGATTATTGTTTAAATTAATTTATTAATCAATGGAATGGCAATGATTCTTTTGGAGAGTTAATTTCTGCATTTAATTTATTTTCGCATGCATGATTAGATTAATTAGATTATCTTAGTCAAACAACTCTTTTAAATTCCAGAGTTAAAACATAGTTAAGACAAGACCTATTATTGCATCTTTAATTTAGCTTAATTAGTTTTATTAGGATGTTTAAAAAATTGTTATTCTGTTTTTGCCCAAAAGTTTGGGCACGACAGATAGAGTTTGCAGGTAAGGTTAAGTACCAATTTTATTCATTCTCCCCAAGTAAATATGGGAAGATTCTACATACTACATCTTGGTGTTCAATATGATTATGAAGGACCGCATCTTTGAATGCTTCAATATGTTCATCAGTCGTTCGTCCCCCTAAATAGTAAAATTTGCTACAAAATTTATCTGGGTTTCTAGGTCGGTCATGTATACCCCCTGGTATGGTTCCTAGTGCTGTGGTGTCTTGGTTAAAATAGGCCATCGAAGGTGGTGATGGTGGACATTGAGTCACAAAAGGTGCAGCGATAGGCTGAGGACTAGGAATCAGTTGATCTTCTACGTCGAGTATGGATGACTGTACTGGTGAGGCTATTGAGGGTTGTTTCTTAGCTTTGTTCCTCTTTCTCCTAGTGGCAGGTCTTAACTCTACTAAGTCGGATGGTGAAGAACCACTCCTAAGGACTCGGTGGAATCTCTCTCTCTCGAGAGAAAGATGATATACGATCCATCTTAGTATGTCAATTCTCTGGTTGAGGAGGTGGTTGTGGATTTTCTTGTGGGTTAACCTGAGGATTAAGTTATCTTTGTGCCTCTACTTCTATACATATAGCCTTTTGTCTCTCATTGTCCAAGACTTGTCGTGCTCGTAACCAATCATTATAATCTCTTGTACTGTCCCAAGAAAAGTCGTATAGCTGGGTAAGAATGTCGTCTTGCTCGTTGTTGAGGTTAGGTTGGGTAAAGGGCATCAATCTATCTCCTGGAAGTACCATATGTGGTTAAATAGAGAGGGTATTAGTCTAGCCCTCCTTCTAGTGCCAGTTTCTATTGATGACTATTTTGACACACCCGCCAACAGTCAGGTAGCCAATGTAAACACTCACCAGCTCTCCTAAAAAGAAATGAATTTTAGGAAAACTCACTACCCCAAGGTCTCTATAGTTGGGTCATGACGGTGATGGGAAGCACAATGGTTGATGTGGTTGTACCTATAAAGGGGCTTACTGGTTGGAACTAAATCTTGCTAGTTATGGATAACTGCACTTCCTTTCTTTTTGTGTTTTTATGGTTTAAGATTCTGTGGGAAATAAAATGTGAAGCGTAAAGGGGAACAAGAAAATAACAATAAAAACCAATATAATAACAACTTAATGAACTACTCAATTAGTTCCCTCCAATCCACGAAATTATCAAATATTATCCAACTTAGCATTCAACAACGGACGTCTAGAAAACCTGCAAAATCATCAATTTCACAAATTTATGGAAATAAAATCATCAACAATATGGCCTATCACAATAATTCTCATACACTATTGACGTGTGCAATATGATTCATAAAGTGATAAACAAAAATATTAAACCACGTTGCTAACTCCAAATAATAGACATTACCAAATTACACAGAATAGTTTGGTGGAATATAGATGTAGATCAGGCAATCTACAAGTTGCTTCTCATATTAATATCAATGAATGTATAACAAAAATAACTCAAACTTCTTAATAATCTCCAAAATATTCTAAAATATCTCAGTGGGCCACAAATCATCAATTTGGGACCCTTACAAATGAATCCAACTTTTCAATTTATAGAAGTTCTCTGCCCTATTATCTAGGAAATAACCCTACCCTAAATTAAGAACTGAAACTAGGAGTCATAGTTAACTTACAAGTTTCTACCTTGTTAGTCCACTTAACAACTATGAAATGGGGACTGCATGAGCACTACGAAGACCATGCTGGGTGAGCCACGTTTTCATAGTCATGCAGAATTTCTCTCAAAATTGGAACTTGAGTAGGAGCTACAGCTGAAAATACAAGATTAAGGATTTATGAAAAAGTTTTGCCATCTTTAGCAATTATGCATTTATTCCTTATTTCTTGGTAAAAGCTCTATAATTATCAACTATACATGCAACTGGTTGAACTAGAGGATCAGCTACGTGCTTAACTCTAAATTTATATTTCTTCAAAACTTCATCTGCATGTGTTCTCCCCTCCTCTAACTCCTGACACTAGGTAATTAGATACGTATACCTGTCCATGAGGGTGACATCAAACTGGGCCGAGGGTCCTAGGTGTTGCACCTCATATGCATCCCACTGATCCAAAACTTGTTGCTGCTCCATTATTCCTATATTAGCTAATCCAAGGCCAGAAGGTCCTAGCATATCCTTTACAAAACTCTCATACAATGAAATTTCCCTAAGGAGAGGGTCCTGAATCTTCGTCATATCCTTGATATATTGGTGAAGAATTTCAATCTTTAGCTCCAATATGTACACATATGACAACAAGTTTTCCTAACTGTCACCCCCTAAAAGGTCCTCCTCCATTACTGTCTCTTCCCCTAGTTGCAATATCTTTTTCAAAGTTTGGAATTGTTTATTGAAATTGTTTGACTTTCATTCCCATTGCGTGGAATAGGAAGCCAAAGCTCCGCATGCCTGTACCTCCTTGTGATATATCTCCATAGTATTTTGCAAAAATAATCTTATCTTGGTTGCATTTACTTGGGCCTATGACTTGGCTGCAGCGACCACCCGTCTCACCTCCCTTAATGCTTTTACTTATTCCTCTGGCAGCGATGAGGTAGAAGGTAGGTCATCAGCTCTGTACAAGTCCAGGGGTTTTCTCATTTCAATTAGCAACTACTTATATTTCCCTAGTTGCGCTTTGAGCTCCATGTTGGAAGTATGCTCCTTCTCTACACGCCCTCTGACGATGCTCCTGGCTAACTCCAAAGTATCTAGCTCCCCCCACCTTGGTTTGTTTGCCCAAATTTATCTGGGATATTTGATATTTGGGGGAAGCTTGTCCCTCGGCTTGGGATGGAATTGCCACATCTGCAATCACTTCACCAAAACCAATTTTTGATAAATGATGAACAATTTTCAGCTTCTTAAGCTTTGGTGGCTACTCGATGATTACTTGTTGTAATGTGACCTTAGCGAGCTCTGCTTTCCTCTTTTTCTTCTCAAAGGTAAACTCCATCAATTGAGGTATATCTTCATCCTTGTCACCTTGATGTGACACTATATCTGCAATCATAACATGGACCTTTTCCTGCTCCTCTGCTTCTTCTCTCACTTCTGTTTTTGTTTGCCTGGTGTCTTGGGGTAGGATAATTTGATGGGCTAGATTGGTTTGGAGAGCCTGTTGCTTATGTAACTCACCTAGTTTTCCATTAACCTCCTCATTAAATGCTATCTCTTTCCCACCTGCCTCTATTTCACCTTGCCCAACTACTATATCCTTGAAGAGGTCCTCTTGATCTTGAGGGTTTAGCACTAGTCTTTCATTCAATAGGTCTTCTGCCTCATCCCCTTCTTGCTCGCTTTCTAGTGGTCGTTGTTGCTCAAGATCTTCTTCCTCCTAATGTGAATCCGACTTGATGTTTCTAACTTTTATTCCTTCAGTGGTAGACCTGGAGCCTTGTACTCCAGGCTTCCCTACGGGAATATTGACTAGTGGTGGTACAGGGGTGTTGGTGCTTGGAGCATGTGTGGCATCTGTTGAAGGTGGTTGAGTAGGTATATCCTCAGTAATTTCTATATCTTCCTCTTGCTCTTGGGTACCCTCTCGTGCAGTCTTTCCTATAGCCATCCTTGGTGGGAGAAATTTGGCAAGTGGTACCGCTCCCAATCCATCAATCACTCTCAGGTCCGCTGCCTTCTTTAACAATTCAGACTCCCTCATCTTTTCTTGGAGTTTCTTGATTAAGTCCTCATTACTTTCTTGAGGTTTGTCCTCCTCATTTGGATCAGTTGACGTATTTTTCCTTGAGGCTGACCTTGTCTTCCGAGTGTACTCCTTATGGTCCCTTGATTGAGGTATGCCTAAAGTGGACTCCTTTTGTTTCGCCTTTGAGACACTGGGCCTTACCCTCTGGCCTAACCATTTCTTGGTCCTATTGATGACCACTTGAGAAACTTTTTCCATATTTGTGTCTTCACTTGCAGACCACTTTATTGGGGAGAGGGGCCTTTAATCTATCCTTGATTCCCTATAAACTGGATCAAGTAAGTCCCAATCATCCCTAAGGTCTCCAAGGAGGTTAGTCTCAATTCTGAGATCTCTTACCTATGGCACATATAACCTGTTATATATCTTCTCCCTAACCTCAAAACTATCTTGCAGGTTGGCCCAAAAGTCCTCCAAGCTGGGCTTGTGCCCCTCATAGTCCTAGGCATAGCTTGTTTAAGTTTCCTGTAGGGATCATAAAACTCCCTAGCATGATCATACTCCTTCAAGTTCAAATCTTGTAGCTCTTGTTCTGCCAATTTTGCTACTTGTATCCTAGAACATGCAAATTACCCAATAGATACTGAGAAATCGATACCTACTTTGTGTTTTGATGACAAAAGTGACTGGAGGCCCACAAGCTTCCTTACATACTCTAGCAAAATTATCCTATCATTGCAATATCGGGGCAGCAACATTGGGTTCCCTATGAATTTGCTAACCCTAATGTAGTGGAGCGTGGGTTTTGGATGAACCAACATGCCCACTCTCGGATGATAGCCATGGCCTCTGGGCTAATCCGATATACTGCATCTCCTGTTAATTTGATTATTATTAGGAAAACGAAGTCATCATTAACTCTCTTCAAATGAGCCTTTGCATTGGCTAGAGTGAGTTGGGAATAATTTTCCCATACCTTCTTTTGTCCTTCCTCCTCTCCCAATTGACCTTCTACCTATAGCCCTGGATACTTTCCAGCTCTAGCAGCTACCCAGATGATGTATGATGTGAAAAAGAACTTTTTGGTATGCTTAACTTCTTTCATCTCTTTGCAAATATTGTCAGAGAGGATATGTGGCCAATCAAAGTATTGTTTCCCTATTAAGATAGTGCTCATGAATTGGAACATCCAGGGATGAAAATGCTTGCAATCCGGCTTGCCAAAGGCCTTGCTAAGCATAATGATTAAGTCTCTTTGGGGCTCTTTGAAATCCACCCTCAGGATCTTCGTTGCCTTGGGACCTATCTTTCTTTATTCTTCCAACTAGTTTGTATTCATGTACCTCTTACTGGCTGATATTTTTTCATTCCATGCCCTTAAGGCCTCTTCTTCGGTTAACAAAAATATCTCCTCCTTGGTTGGGATGCCAAAAACCAACCCGAGCATGTCAGGAGACAAGTCTATGACTTTTTTTCCTTGTGTTCATGCACTTTCTACTATTTGGGTTATAAAATGGGGCAATGGTCATTATGAAATTCGATGCCTGCAATGGCTGTGGAAAGGTAGTAGCTTCAACTAGGCCTGATCTCTTGATTCTCTTGTGGAGGGCCTCTAGACTAGGTTTGTCTAATTGAGCCTTGATATCCTCAATTTATATATGGCCAATTTTGATATCTGTGACCCATTTGACTTGATCATCTAACTTTAAAGCATAGACCTGTCCCTGATAATGATATTTCAAGCTGGCTAGGAGTCTATCAATTTCTTTGCCTCTTTTGCTGGAGGAAGATTCCATCTAACCACTTGAATCTACAAGCAGAAAACAAATCTTCAGTCTTTGATAATAATCATAAAAGTTGATTTACTTTGAGACTTCGAAGTCCCGAGGTCTCGAGCTAGGCACAAGTGAAGAAGGCCTAAAACTCCAGGGTTCTGGGGTCAAGTTGTATGCAAAAAGGAATCCCGAAACTCCGGGGGTCTGAGGTTTCGAGTTCATTGAACGAGAGCCACCCGGAACTCCGAGGTTCTGGGCTTATTAAACAGGAGTGACTCGGAACTCTGGGGTTCTGGGTTACTTGAACAAGAGCCACCCAAAACTCTAAGGTTCTGGGCGGGAAAACTCGAGCACATAAAAGACAACAAGAAACAAACAAAAACCAACAACCAACAAAAAGAACAAGGAAAGAAAATCTAATCTACAAATCACCAAAATGGGCAAGAAAAATTACCAACCTGGTGAATCAAAATGCCCAAAAATGCTAAGGAAAGCTCAAAAGTCCAGAGGTTCGCAGCTTGGAGCTAGGGAGGAGTTTTGAATGCACAAATGAACTTTAAAAGTTCATCATCCCTATTTATACCTCTTCACAAGCCTGTCCATACCAAGGCTTTAAACACGACCTCGAGACTCTGGGGTCCTGAGGTTCTGAGCTCGAAACAAGAAAGAAAACACCCCAACCCGGAACTCCGGGGGTCCAAAGTTCCAAAGCAAGCAAAAGGAGGTTCCACCTCGGGACTCTGGGACTCTAGAGTTCTGAGGTAGAAGACTCAAAACCTCAGGGCTCCAGTCCAGAGTTCTGAGGTCAAAAACCAAAAAGGAACAAAGGGACCTCGGGACTTTGGGACTCTGGAGTTCCGAGGAAAACCAAAAAGGAATAAAGGGACCTCGAGACTCCAGAGTTCTAAGGTCGAAAACCAAAGAAGAACAAAGGGACCTCAGGACTCCGGAGTTCTGAGGTCAAAAACCAAAAAAAGAAGAAAGGGAAAAAGTAAAGAAAAGAACAAAAGGGACCCAAATTTCGACGCAAGGAGACTAATGGGGAAATAGATATGCAAGGAATAACACTATCCACAAGGGAATGGGCAAGAAGAGGCATCAAACAAAACTATTCTCAAAATCCTCAAAAAGACAGTGAATGATGTTGGCAGAGATTGGCATATTCAATTAAACCCTTCCCTATGGGCCTACTGTACTAGTATCCACACACCAACAAGCACCACATCTTTCTCTCTTGTCTATGGATCAAAAGCAATACTCCCAATAGAAGTAGAGATACCTTCTCTACAAGTATCATTAAACGGCCTTATTGTAGATGAAGAACAATGAGTATCTAGATTGCAAGAGTTAGAATTAATTCATGAACGAAGGAGAAATGTCTTTGATGATTTAAAGGTGTATCAACAATGAATGTGTCATAGTTATAATCACAAGGTCAAACCACAAACCTTTCAAGTTGGAGAACTAGTACTAAAGGAAAATTCATGCAACCAGGCAACTCGAGAAAAGAAAGGGAAGTTTGAACCAAACTAGTTAGGTCCATTTGTGGTCACAATAGTATTTGGGTCAGGACCATATCAAATATCAACAGTAGATGGGGATCAGCTCGAGAAACCCATCAATAGCATGCATCTAAAGAAGTTTTACGTCTGAAAAAGCAAAAAAAATAAAAATAAAAAGTGAAAAAGCAGAAAAATACAAAAACAGTAAAAAAACAAAAAAATCCAAAAATAGTGAAAAAGAAGAAAAATAAAAAACAGTGGAATATCAGAAAACACAAAAACAACAAAAACAACAAAAACAACAAAAACAAAAAGAAAAAAATCAAATATGAGAAAAAGTGCAATAAAAACAAATGGTGAAAACCTGGCAACAAGCGTTATCTGTTAGCTAGATCTTCCATCTATTAGTTCATGCATCCTTCCACTTGCATTCATTTTCCATCAGCACTATTCATATCCATAATAAAGCCTTTGTACATATGCAGGCATTCAAGCTGATTTCTCACCATGGTTTGGATCATTGGGTATATAATAAATTTGTTTCTAGGCTTGGGGCAAAATCCTACACCTAGCTGGGGGCAAAATTTTTTATCATTTTGAGCTTAATCAAACAAGTAGAACAATAGTTAGGTAGCTCTTATCAAGCGAATCTGAGACACATCCAACATTGAACACATGATAAAATTATCAACCATCAAACTATCACATGTCAGTCTAAGAATGACACACACTTTTCAATGGATGATATCTTTTGGATAATGATTTTAACACTTTGGTTCAACTTTTATATCTTGATTTTCACTACCATGATTTTTGAGTGACTCCAGGATGTCTTTGACTAGAGGAACAAGGAAGGAACATGATATTTTTCTTGTCTATTGTCTGTAAATTAATCATTAATATGTGCAAATCTATCTCAGGACATGATCATTGGAGTATCATCGAAGATATTTCCGATTTGCATATAGACATGGTTTATACTGCTTGTTTTACACACGCAACACTCAGGTCATCTTGGTTCAATTATAACTTGATGCTTGTGCTAACTTGCAATATCAAAATCCAGGAAAGTAGTGCTTAGGTCATCATGGTTCAATTATACCATTAATGTTTGCAATCACTTCCCGCATTTTAAAAATCTCAATGATGACAAAACGCAATAACCCAGTGACTGGTCCGATTGCAACTTTGCATTTGCATTAGCTTGGATTTCATTCTTGCATAGGATCACAAAAGATCATCTTATCCAAGGCCAAATCTATCATAGGAATCATCAATGTATCATCATAGGTGTATACACAATCAAAACGATGACTCATCTCTCTCCAAATGTTGTCAACCCAATGTGAATCTTATGTTATTTCCTCAAATGTACCAACATAAGCACATTTGAATTTTCCTGCAACAATATATCAACAAAATGTCAGTTCATTATCCAATCAATCTTATCAATACATCGCATCTGATCCATTCTATCATGTCTTATACATGATGTATCTTTCCTGAGACCAGACATTTTGATCAAGTCTTATATAGGATATATCATTCCTAAAACCAGACGCTTTGATCATCTTTGTCTTATACAGGAGGTGTCATTCCTGAAACCAGACTAGATCTCGATCTCATCAATCTAATCAATCTTATCAATTCAATCAAGCTCTATCAATCATCACATCTAGCACCACATCATAGTGATTGAAGAACTCACACTTTCATCAAACAACGTTGCAGAAATCAAATTATTTCTAATCGGGAAATCAATCTCGCAAAGATCCAAACACATCAAAGGTCAATTATCTCAATTGATCTCTCGAGGGGGCATCATCATACTGCAATTTATCAATCAATGTTTGGGGCATCCTATTGAACCAATATCATATCGACATCATCAAGATGATATTATTCTTTGAATCAACGTGTCATCACACCTCGCTTCAAAGAGGGACAAAATGTATACACCTAAAACTAGTATGAAGATAATTAATTAAATAAGCAATTATTTAATTAATCTCCCTTCCCAATTTAATTGAATTCACTAGCAATTTGATTAAATTCCCCCACTCACCTACTTAGTAATAAGTCTAAGGATTTATTTAATAGGTTCATTTCAATAGTCCCCTTTCATTAATTAATCTAAATTAATTAATCCTCTTCCCATTTAATTTATTTATAATCCCCTAATTAATTAAAACAAATCAATTTATGAGTTGTTGAAAATTAATTAGCCTTTTCCTATTATTTGAATTTTTAAATTCAAATTACCCACATGCCTCCTAACTTCTAACCACCTAACCTAACCATCTCCTAACCTAACCCATTCCACCTAAACCTGGGTTTAACTAACCCTATCCTATCTTGCACATCCTAACCTCCTATGGGGTGGATATTCTCCTCTTGAGACACATGGCACATATGCCACATGTCTCCCCCCTTGGACACTTGCCCTCTTATGAGCAAGGCTCCTTGACACTTGTCACCATAGAGATGACAAGTGTCCCTCCCTCCAACCTCTTCTCAAACCTTCTCCAATTTGACCCTTGATATCTTCAGACTCAATCTTGACCATTGATTCCTGCCACCTCACCCCTAGCCTTGGAAATCCTATAAATATCCCCCATTTTGGAGCACAAAGGATCCCATCTCATATCATTTTAGGCATTGTTATTATAGGCACATCCCATCTCATATCATTTTAGGCATTGTTATTATAGGCACATCCCATCTCATCTCATTTTAGAGCATTGTTATTATAGGCCTATCATTTCTAGCACTCTAATTTAGCATTGTTATCATGTATTGCATCTTAGATCTAGCTTAATTTGATCATATTCTAGCATAATAGTTTATCATGTAGCATAATCAATCTCTCATCTAGCTTAATGCCATCATCATCTAGTACAATCTTGCATATCATTAGCATAATTAGCTTCTTGGATCAATCTAGCTTAATCATGCATTCATCTAGCTTGCATATCATATCATTTTAAATCCTTCATCTAGGTGTAGTCAAGTCAATGAGATTGCTCATCTAGCTTTGAGAGAAAATTCATACTCACATCTCTTAGGAGGTGATAGGTTGCTTTGTCATGGTTTATCTTTCATTTGATTTCAATTTGCTAGCCATGCTTGTAATGATCTATTGAGTGTTTCTGTTGCAGTTGTAGGTATCCTACTTCACACACATGACAGAAACAACTACAAACACTCAAAAAGAGTGCGATTTTTTTTAACATTAATTAACTTTAAGATGCATTAAGTTAAACATTGAAATAACTTTTGCAAAAGAGGAAGACTTAACACAAACTTCTAAAGGGTTTCCAATGAAGATTACTTGATTAATCCAATGAACATTAAGGTGTATTAATTCTAATAACAAAAAGATTGATTAAACCTACTCATGAAAGAATGATTACCACATGAACATAGCAATTAAATTCTATATGAGATTAGACTACGCATGATTGATTATATACATCTGCCATTAGTTACATTACATCACTAAAGCTACATTCATCATAATCCATATTACTGCATTTTATTGATAACTTCATACATGCAATTAAGTTTAATATCACTTAAATTGCATTATACTTTTAACTATAATACCATTCATACATCCAAAATTAAAAGGAACCAAATGAAAACATACACCATACAACACAAATTGATATCGAAGTTCACCCCTAATGGGCTACATCTTGGGGTCCACTTCAAGTGCAAAACCATTCTAATAAATAAAAGATGAAAAATACATAAAGTTACATTAATTACATCCTGCCATCAAGGCAAACATAAACAAATGATACATATGACCACATAGGGTCCAAGAGATACATGAATGATCTAAGAACATAAGGATCCACCTAAAACACGAATTGAAATGAATTCCAAGGAAAAACATCTGGAGCACTTGTGAAGTTAATCAATCACAAGAAGGCACGAACAATATACCTAATGGAAAGTGGCACTACCACCCAACTGTGTGGCCCAAAAAGGAATCACCCCTCCATGCTAGGAGATAGTACTATGGCCCTCGATCAAGCCACATAAAAGCATCACATGGTCTCACATGAACATCAGGTAATCACATAAGACATATAAGCATACGACACATGACTCTCACAAGAGTGCTCCAAGTAAAGCCAACACGTGACTACACACTAGTGAACATAATGGAAGAGTTTCATCGCATAACTGGTATGGACTCTGGCAGGCCTCCATTGGCCCTGGCCCCCATCCTGGGTTACCTTGGTAACCTCTTTGGGCGCGACCCCCACTTGAAAACCACTCTTCCTTATGACACTACACAACTTCCAAAGAACCCCAAAGAAAATCACAAAAGCTAACCAACATAAGGAGTTCAAAAGGAAAAATGAAGAACAACTTGATTGAACAAACCTTCTACCAAGATTTAACCAATTGGAGGTGTGAAACGAACAACTGGTCTATCCACAAAACAAAAACAAAACCACTATAAGACAAGGATGATCACAACCAAAACTTAACCAATTCAACTTGCACAATAAACTTACATTCAACAACATGCCATCATGACGTTAAAATGACTCTTACAAATCAGCACCAAAAATCTACCAAGCAAAGTAAAACTCAAATGAATCTACTTGCACTCTAAATTTCATCCATGTTAAGGAATCATAACAATCAGCCAAAATATATTTAAAAGCCAATGTCATCTAAATATAGCTATTTAAAATAACCGACTCTTTCAAGAAGAGAACACCACAATATGGAATAACGCATGAAGATGATCTAATAAAAAATTCATTCAAATAAACTTGTTCAATATTCAATTTTAAACCATACACCTGAAATGAATAATAACAACTCGCAGCCAATTTAAGTCATCATTTAAAGACAAATATAAAATCATTTCGATTAAAGCCAATTTGGCTATCACATATATCATTCAAATTTCAAGTTGAAGAAATTAATATTTAAAATACATTTTCAAAACTAAATTCAATATATATAAATCAAAATAATCTTTCCAATTCACAATTATATCGACTAATTGTACATATAAACTTCATTTGCACAAAATAATTTACGATTGTAACCAATCAAATTTAATTATTTAATTTTTATCACTAAACCCAAATTACCTAGTCCATACACACACACAGATATATATATATATATATATATATATATATATATATATACTAATCCGATATTTCATTTTAAAACCGAATTCCCCTAATCACCATAATCCAATAAAAAAATTATAAATTGGGAATTACAATAATAAGATTTAAATACTTTTTTAAAATAAATGCATTTACAAAGGCATAGGAATACTTAGAAAATTTTCTAAGTTTACCAGCAAACTCAATTTTTTTTTAGTTAATAAATTTAGCAATTAAAATTTAATTTCCTACCTCATTTTTTTAAACAAAATCAAACACCCCAAATACAAGGTCTAATTAACAAAATCAAAATTTTTTGAGTCTAATAAGCTCAAGGTATGAATTTTTTTGAAAACAAATTAATTCTCAGGCAACTAAATTTGGGCAAATTTTGCCAGCATAACCCCATAAAGGGGTGAAAATCAACCAATTTACAAACTTTTCCCAAATTAAAACACAACATAAAAATTAATTTCTATCTTATGAACAAATTGAATTTTTTTTAAATGAATTCTTTTCCAAAATCACAGTGAACAGCCATTCACATTTTCAATATTAAACCATTTTTATTTTTTATTTTACAAAGAAGAAATGATTGGGGAAAAGAAATGAAACTAAAGGGGTTTAAATTCAAAATGTGAATGCTATATTTTCCTTTCCAACCAAACTAAAATGAGTTTGCAACCAGAAGAATCCAAACACACAAAGATTTTTCTTAAATCAAACAAACTTGAAAACACAGAGGTTTTTACAAACCAACCTCAATAAGCTATCTTGGAAGACTGATTGTAGAAGAGAAAACCCAAATTCTTCAAGCAAATCAAGAACCCCCAAAATTTGCAAGCAAAATTTCTCCTCCCCCATTCCCATGAATGCCCAGGTTAAATAGAAAAGATTTTCAAAAATATCTATTTTTCCCAATTTTCTAAAATCCAAATTCCCGTTTAAAAAGTCAATGAGTGGGATATTTTATTTTCTTTTTCTAAAATGTTTATCTCCATATTTGCAAAATACATTACACAAATATAATTTCACAAATTTGACAATAATTAAATCATATAATTCAATAATCTAATTTAGCCACTTGACTAATAAAATTTGTCAATTAATGATACAAAAAGGGGTCCTATTTAATTTAATCCCTTTATTTAAAAATGCATACTAACACATATTAAATAATTAAGTATTTAAAGCATAATATTCAACTTTATGAAACGCATAACATGCAACTACAAAAACTAAACAAAGACATGACCCGCATACCAATGTCAGAAAAGTGGCTTACTCGGCGAACCGACGGGGTCGACAAAAGACTGATGACGCTCACTATTGATCAGGGCTAGGGATGACATTAGGGACTTAGAAATACCTCCTCCACTTCCATTAGGTTAATCAGGTACGCTCAGACCTGTGGAGCCAAGTAGAGACGATACCTCACACCTACACGATACTTGTACCTACAATTTCTTGCATCATCGAACCACATATGCATATATACACAAACATAATAAATAAAGTAGTCACATCGGTGAAGGAGAATCATGACATTCTATGTCTCACCAAAGTGAGTGAAGGAAAATCATCTCCTCGCACCCCATACACTTACATACATGAAACATGTATATAAAGCATCACACACATAAAATAAATGTGTTGGTCCATCATTAGCAACACATAAATAAAATTAACATTTCTTCATTAATAAAATATGATGCAAAAGAAGAGTTCACAACTACTCATCAATACACAATAATGTATATTCAATATCTATTCCTCAATGTAAAATAATGCATAACCATATTCTCCTGATCACACTCCAAAGCCTAACACCAGAATAACACATCATAATCACAATAAATCAACCATCCACATAAGCCACTGAAAAGTCAACCTTGGTCAACAAGGTCAAACGGGGTCTAAACAGGGTAGGGGTACTACACAATTTTTCAAGGATAATGATTAGTCTATCTAATGTCCTAGGTTTATAGTTTGATGTCTCCAGTTTATACCATTTTCAAACTATAAATAAGACTTCTTTATACTTTATGTATTTAAACTATTACAATTACTGTTGATTATTTTATATCTATATATATATATGACATAGTTTCAAATTCAAAATTGTTGGCTTTGTCACGATTTTTTGCTTCATTTATTTGATCTAAGACAGTTTGTTGTGTAGAAGATGCTCTCAAAATCACAATAAAACCCTTTGATCAGGGAAGGCTGCTAAGAATGCTCCCATCATAACAATGAACAAAACCATTTGTCATTAACCTGAATAGGGAAGGCTGCTAAGAATCCTCCCATCATAACAATGAACAAAACCATTTGTCATTAACCTAAATTTTACAAGAGTTTCATCAAATTCTTCTTTTCCATTCTCTTTTCCATTCTAATTTTTATTCTCAATTTCATCCATAAAGAACTTCCTCAACCTATACACCTTGTTGTTAACCATCACTTGACCAGGTTTTAAGGAAAGCTTCAAGTTTTTACCCAAGCAACAATTGACAAAATCTGGCCTTACTAGATACAACATGTTGAAAAGCTTTTTGAATTTATTCTAGGAAAGCGTTCCTAAGAGTATAATGCATAGTTTTGAATTAACCTTTTTTCAATGAATTTCATATATGGGTAAGTGCACAAAGATGGTGGTCAAAAAGGGGGTATAAGTGGACACTTTTTTTCTAAAATCAGGTGAACCTGAACTTGGAGGCAAAATTTGAAAGTCATCCACTTAAGATATGAAGATAATCAAAGAACAAATATTGTACTGCTCTGAATCTAGTTTCCAAACTACTAAAAAAATTTAAAATTGGATAAGATTAAGGGGGTCAAATCCTTCGCGCACGAAAAACAAACCCTGATTTTTTCAAAAAAACATAACATAGTGTCTGATGTATGCATCAAAAAAGTCATAGTTATATTTAGTATTTTGACAAATCCTTTGGCAGAAAGATAGTTAAGAGTGAGCACTAGAAGATGTGTATTTTTTTGTAATTTTTTGTTGAGTATTTTTTTTATGATTTTCCCAATCGAGCACATCCTGAAAAATTAGGTACATGTTCGTGCACGAAGCATAAGTTGTACTAAAAAAATTGAAAATACAATTTTATTTTTTTTAAATTGTAAAGAATCACGTGCACTACAATAATATATAAAGCTTTTTAAATTTGGATAATTATATCAAAAGTTATTAAAAAAATGGTGCACGTATGTCTGTGAGAACTATGGAGACACTGGTAAAAGAAATTCAATAATAATATGTTATTGTTGTTCAAATTTTAAAAAAATTATATGGTTAGAAAGCTCAGAAGATGGGTGAAAATATGGTGGCAATTTTAGAAATACCCACTTGATGAAGTGTAAACCTGATGATGACAAGGTCGAGAAACCAAGTTGATAAAATAAAACACGTCAAAAATGAGAGAAGTGGAGGGAAATCAAACTTCCAAACCATAGCTTTGTCATCCAGGCCTATTTCCAAGCCTAAACAGTCAAAAGCGCGTACGGGGTACCTATGGTATACAAAGCGTGTATGTGGTACTTATGGTGTAAGAAGTGTGTACGCTCTATCTTAACTATAAAAAGCACGTACACGCTATTTTTACTATAAATAGCGCATACGTGCTAAGTTTGTTTAAATTTTGGGAGTGTGTATAATATGATATTGTATATATAATATATTAAGTAGATATATACACACATATGTGTTTATGTATGTGTATTGTTTCCTTTTGTCCCACTCTCAAGCACGTACAATCTCTCTCTCTCTCTCTCTCTCTCTCTCTCTCTCTCTCTCTCTCTCTCTCTCTCTCTCTCTCTCTCTCTCCTCCCTCTCCCTCTCTCCCTCTCTCTCCCTCCCTCTCCCTCTCTCCCCTTCTCCCTTCATCCATACTCTCTCTCTCTCTCTCTCTCTCTCTCTCTCTCTCTCTCTCTCTCTCTCTCTCTCTCTCTCTCTCTCTCTCTCTCTCTCTCTCTCTCTCTCTCTCTCTCTCTTCTTTTTGTTTTCATATAGATGAGCTGATAAGAAGATTGACAAGGTGGTCAGTTTTCTTTTTTTTAAAGAAGATAGGATATAAAATAGAACGTTTGAAGAAGATGAATGTATTGGTTTCTTTGGATCGTGTGGATGTATTGGCTGGATAATCTTTATGGGTCGTATGGTGTACTAAGGGGTCATATGGTGTCTTATGACCCCTTAGATGTCATTATGGGTCATATGGTGTTCTATGATCCCTTAGGACACCATATGACCCCTTAGGACTTCATATGGTGTCGTTATGGGTCGTATAGTGTCCTAAAGGTCATATGGTGTTCTATGACCCCTTACGAAACCATATGATCCCTTAGGTGTCATTAGAGGTTATATTGTTTCCTAAGAGGTCATATGGTGTCCTATGACCCCTTAGGACACCATATGGCCCCTTAAGACACCATACAACCCATAACAACAACATATGGTGTCCGAAAGGATCATATGGTATTCTATGACTCCTTGGGACACTATTTAGTGTTATTATAGGTCATATGGTGTGCTAAGGAATCATATAGTGTCCTATGACCCCTTAGGACACCCTATGACCCCTTAGATGTTGTTAGGGGTCATATTGTGCTCTAAGGGTCATATGGTATCCTATGACCCCTTAGGACACCATATGGTGTTGTTATTTGTCTTATGACCCCTATGACACCTTATGACCCCTTAGGACACCATATGGTGTCGTTAGGGCTCATGTGGTGTCCTAAGGGGTCATATGGTCTCCTACGACCCCTTAGGACACCATTTGACCCCTTAAGACTCCATATGGTGTCCTTATGGGTTGTGTGGTGTCCTAAGAGGTCATATAGTTTTTTATGACCCCTTGGGACACCATTTGGTGTCATTATGGGTCCTATGGTGTGCTAAGGGGTCATATGGTGTGCTAAGGGGTCATATGGTGTCTTATGACCCCTTAGGACACATTCATGGATCCCTAGGATACCACATAACCCCTAAGAATACCATATGACATGAAAAATCACAAAATGGTGTCCTCCAATTTCAGGTTCTCCTACGCCCCTTAGGACACCATTTGACCCCTTAGGACTCCATATGGTGTCGTTATGGGTCGTATGGTGTCCTAAGAGGTCATATAGTGTTCTATAACCCCTTAGGATAACATTTGGTGTCATTATGGGTCGTATTGTGTGCTAAGGGGTCATATGATGTCCTATGACCCCTTAGGACTCCATATGAACTCTTATGTGTCATTATGGGTCATATGGTGTCCTATGACCCCTTAGGACACATGCATGAATCCCTAGGATACCATATGACCCTATAGAGGGAGAGAGGGGGAGGAGAGGGAGGGAATGGGAGAGAGATACACCTAAGAGAGGAGGAGAGTGAGATAGAGAGATAGTGACTAAGAGGGAGAGACAAGAGATAAATGAGAGAGAGAGAGAGAGAGAGCAGGCAAGAGACAAAGATAGAGAAATGGAAAGGGAGGGGGAGAGAGAGATGGAAAGAGAGAGGGAAATAGAGGGAGACATAGAGATAGAGAGTGACACAGAGAAGGGGACTCAAAGAGAGAGACAGAGAGACAGAGAGACAGAGAGACAGAGAGAGACAGAGAGATAGAGAGACAGAGAGACATAGAGACAGACAGTGAGGGGGGGGAGACAAAGATAGAGAAAGGGAAAGGGAGGGGGAGAGATAAATGGAGAGAGAGAGAGAGAGGTAAATAGAGGGAGAGATAGAGATAAAGAGTGACATAGAGAAGGGGGCTCAGAGAGAGAGAGAGACCTAAGAGGTGGAGGGAGGGAAGGTGAGAGAGAGAGAGGGGGGGAGAGATAGAGAGAGTCTGAGTGAGAGGGAGGAAGGGATGGAAGGAGAGTACAAGAGACTAGAGAGAGAGAGGTGTGAAGAGAGGGAGAGAAGGAGAGAGTGAGAAAGAGAGGTAATGAGAAAGGTAGAGAGGGAGGGGGAGGAGAGGGAGAGAATGAGAGAGAGATACACCTGAGAGAAGGAGAGAGTGAGATAGAGAGAAAGAGGATGAGAGGGAGAGACTTCAGAGATAAAGAATGGGGGAGAGAGAGACTTTAGTGAAAACTAGAAAGGAAGGGGGTCAGGTAGGGAGAGAGTGGGAAAGAGATACACTTGACTAAGGAGGAGAGTGAGATAGAGAGATAGAAGTAGAGAGGGAGAGAGAATTAAGAGAGAAAGAATGAGAGAGAGAGAGAGAGAGAGTTGATAGAAGAGGAGAGAGATATATAGATAGATAAAGGTTTATAGCCAGAGACTTGAGAGAAAGAGAAATGGAGTGAGAGGGGGAGAGATAAAGAGAGTTAGAGGGAAAGAAATAGTTGACAAAGGAAGAGAAAGGGAGGGGGAGGGAAAGGGAGAGAATGAGAGAGAGAGAGAGAGAGAGAGAGAGACTAAAGAGAGGGGGAGAGAGTGAGAGATAGAGATATTTTAGAGAGGGAGAGAAAGAGAGAGATAGATGAAAGAGAGAAAGAGGGTGAGGGGGATGAGAAAGAGAGGGAGAGATACCTGAGAGAGGGAAGAATGTAAAGAGGGAGAGATACCCAAGAGAGGGAAGAAAGTGGAGAAGGAGATGCCTAAGAGACAAAAAGTTAGGGGTTAAGGAAGATAGAGGGGGGTTGTAGGGAAGAGACGAGAGAGATAATGTTGATATGAGCATGTTGATTACTAAAATTTGACTAAGTCTAAAATTTATAAGAGTAATGAAAAAACTAGAATCTGCATTATAACTCTTAGAGATTTGGAACCACTCTCAAACATCCTGACAATATATACATAAAATATAACTTAAAGTATATATATCACTTATACTTATATGACAAGAAAAATAAAAGACAAAGAGAAATGTCACTTATGCTTAAATGTTATATTTTATGTATATATCCTACCAAAAAACCTAATGGAATGCTAAATGAATTACATTTTATTGACAGACAAACACGTACGTGGTTTACAAACTAGAACCGCATATGGGGTTTTCAGTTTCTAAACCACGTACGGGGTTTTAGTTTCTAAACCGTGTATGCAGTTAGTATACTTTAAACCTTGTACACGGTTTAGCTTTGGTTAGGCTCAGCAAAATGAGCCTAAATGCGTACGGGGTTCTTTAAATTTGAAATACCCCATGCACGTTTTGTTGTTTTTCATGTTTTTTTTTGGGTGTGTCCACTTTTCTAACCACCATCTTTGTGCACTTGCCCATATTTGATTTTTTATTTCGATTTTGATGACCTTCATAAAAAGAAAGCATGCTTAGGCTCTCTAAAAGCAATTTTCCAATATGCTTAGCCTCTTCGGGTAGGTTAACATTTTTCTCACAAGTTAGGCATGCAAAAAGATTGTAGCTAATAACAAGTGCACTTTTTCTTCTATGCCACTCACGTAGCATTGCCAAATGCCAAAAGTTTAATATTTTTTTCCTTGATCTAGTTGCTCTTAGCTAGTTTTATAATCTCTCCATATTCACAATTTGAATGAACTTCATTCCAAAAGGTCTTTGATATATTTAGCAAATAAACTGGAATGTCAATATACTCCATTTCTTGAACTATCTTTCCCAAGGGAAAATCATGTTTTTAGGAGCAATGATCAAAGGCCCGCTTTTGGGAAATAATTCCAAGTAGATCCTTAGAAAACTAATGATGAGAAATTCTTTGCCTATGCCTGAAGCATGAGAAATAACACAACCTCCCACCTCATTTGATGTAGGAAGTTTCATGTTTTTTGGAATCAATCCTCCAATATTTCTCCACAAAAATTTAAATGCATCTTGTTGGTGAGCATAAATGCTTTCTTTTTTAAGATTGGAATAAGATTCCACACAAAATTCTCTGGAGGACAAGTTTCAGGGAAAGATTTTATATTATGGTCTTCAACATACATATAAGTTTGGGGAGCATGACAAGTCCCCTCCATGAACATAATAGGGGGAGGGAGAAGGAGAGGGAGAGTGAGAGAGAGAGAGAGAAGGGGAAAGGGATAGGGAGAGAGAAGGGAAAAGGGAGAGGAAGAGAAAGATCCCTTTACCTATCTCCCTCTCCCTCTCTCCTTATATATCTCTCTAGATCCCTCCCCCTGATTACTCTCTCCCTAAGTCTCTCTCTCCCCCTGAACTCCCTATCCCCCTCTCTCTCTGTCCCTATCCCTCTCTCACTCTAGATCCCTTTACCCTTCTCTCTCTCTCTAAACAAGGTATCAGATATCCCTCTCTCACTCTAGATCCCTTTACCCTTCTCTCTCTCTCTAAACAAGGTATCAGATATCCCTCTCTCACTCTCACACTCCCCAAACATTTCTCTCTAGAACCCTTTACCTCTCTCTCTATCTCTCCTCTCTCTACCTATCCTAAACAAGGTATTAGATATTTCTCTCTCTCTCCCCCCTCTCTCTCTAGATCCTTTTACTCTTCTCTCACTCTACCTTTACCCTTCTCTCCTTATCTCTCCCTCTCCCTTTCTCCTTCTCTCCCTATCTAGATCACTTTCCCCTTATCCCTCTCTCTCTCTCTCTCTCTCTCTCTCTCTCTCTCTCTCTCTCTCTCTCTCTCTCTCTCTCTCTCTCTCTCTCTCTCTCTCTCTCTCTCTCTCTCTCTCTCTCTCCTAAACAAGGTATTGGATATCGGATATTATCTGATATCTAATATCTTTTATTATTAATATATTAATATATTTATATATATATATATTAAGATATTTTAATATATTAATATATAATATATTATATTTTAATATATTAATCTATTAATATATTATATATTATATATTAATATATTAACACTATATAATAAATAATAATATACTATACATTGTTAATTATATTTATAATAAAAAATAATAAAAATCAAATATCATATTTATATTTGATATTTGGTTTGTATCGGATATCCAATATATTTGACAAAAAATAGAAACCTTGGTAGCTCAAGATTGCATTCGGATTTGGCTAGGAAATGCCAAACTTGGAAAGTCAACTGAAAAAACATATTCTTGTTGTTCCTTTCTTTTCCAGACTTCGCTATGGTGGTTGATGACTTTTTTTAGCCGAATTTGATGAAACGAAAAATGGATTTTTAAGGACATTTTCAGCTTTTCAACAATATAAGTTTTTTCTTATTTTGACTGTAATAAATTATTATTATTCATTTTCCAATTGAATTTTGACTAAAGTCTTGATTGATAGATTGATTGGAAAACATCTATAACTTTTAAACTGTATCACATTTTTTGATTCCGAAATATGCATCACATTCTATGCTTCACATACTATAGGATTAAAAAAATTGAGTTTCATAAATTTTTTACCAAGATAAGGTTGTTAGACATACGAGATTTTATATTTTTAAAAAGTTGTAGTAAAAAAATCATAATTATTATTTACATAAAAAAAATTATAAAAAAATGTGTCACATACGGACATGAGTCTTATACTTATATTTAAAATATTATAAGAAAATATTATGATTTGATTGTGGTTAGGGTGGTCAGACATACACCTACTTCTTATTTGTTTCCTAAATTTTTAGTACTATTGCTTTGAAATTTCAAATTTCTGTCAAATAGATTTTATTTTTTTCAGAAAACAACTATTAGCTTAGAAACTACATTCAATTTTCTATAGATTCTATTCTTATATAGTTTTAAAATAATGTTCATAGCTTATTCAAATTTTTACGTCATGTTGTCTTACTCTATTTTTCTCAAATTTCATTGTCACTTAAGAGCCTATTTTGGCCCACCGTGATTCTGTGCATACCCTTACACTATAATATTTATGTAGGAAGTGCTTTATTTACCCTAACTATATACCTAGGGAGTGTTTTATTTCCTTACAAATATGTAGTGACCATGCTAAAGGACAACTATAGAAAAATATCCTTACACAAGTGGGGTCCCCTTATAAAATTTTAACCTTACAATTTGTAAGGTGTAGGTTTCCATTCTATGTACGCGACCTCATCATAATTGAAATTATTTCTGTTAATTCCATATTTGAATTTTAAATTGTCTCAATATTCTAAAATTTCTCATCAAAGTCAATTGTGAGCCAAACATTTTCAATAAAAACAAACAAAGTAAAGTCATGTTAGTGTTTTTATTCACCTCATATATTTATATAGAGTACTTTATGTCCATACAAATATATAGTAGACATGCTAAACAACAAAGAAAAACATTATTCTTAAGAAAAAAAATCCACATGTAAAATTTCAACTAGTTATTTACCGTAGATATTTATATAGAAACTACTTTATGTCCCTGCAAATACACAAATACATAATAGATATGGTAAACAATAAATTAAAAAGAAAATATTAAACAAACAATATTCATATGTGAAATTTCAACTAGTCATTTACCTTAGATATTTATATATAGTGTACTCTATGTCCCTTCTTTATATAGAGTATTGTATGTCCATATAAATATATTAGACATGCTAAACAACAAAGCAACAAAATATTCTTAAACAAATAAAATCCACATGTAAAACTTTAGCTTCACAATTTATAAGATATAGATGATCATTCTATATACTCAAAATTTGTCATAATCAATCGAAAAAAAAATAAAAAATTGTCATAATCAAACTTTATTTTATTCTATTTCCAATTTAAATTAAATTAACTATTCAAATGTTCTAAAATTTCTCAAATATATGTAGTTCCTGCCTAAAACTATAGCAATCACATTTTTAATTTCATTGACTAAAAACAAATGAGTCAATATGGGCAATTAATGTGCTTAATAGAAGTTTTCAATAACTATTTCTTGAAAATGAGAATCAAATATAATTTTAAGTCCGTCTTTATAATAATAAAAAGAAAAACCAATTCTTAAAATTAATCATAATACACAGCATTGGTATAGTGAAAACTAATTATAGAACTAAATACATTTATTCCTCTTTTCTTCCTTCTCTGTATTTCTTATGTAGCTTTTGTTCCTCTCTTCTCTTAATTTGTCCAATCAAAATCCTCCCGCTTTGTTGTGCACTCAATTATTGAGACTATAATGTGCAAAATTTAAACTCTATTTAATATTTCTTGCGTACCTTTGCCTTATTGTTATTCTAAACCTGCCAGACTCTGCAAACAACACTTGGCTTTTTAACTAGGGGAAGAGCACCAGTAGTTGACCATGTACCAATTGCTGTGAGGGTTGTTAATACCTTTTGTCCCAAAAATTGAACAAATAAAACCTATTGTTTGAAACATAAAATATCAATTTTTGTTAGTAAATGTACCAATAGTTGTAAGGAAATGTACCAATAGTTGGTAGGAAATGTACTAATATTGTAAAAAGTAACCGATTAGGTGATGCCATATTAGCTGCACAACTATTGGGGTCTCTTTTGCATGCCTATTGGTCTCACTTTTTGGGGAGGCTGTTTTGGATACCTTGGCAAAAATCTTGTTGATGTGGCATCATATTTGATGACGTGGCCCTAAAACCTTAGTTATAAGCAGGGGACTTGCCAAGTAAGTTGTTGTAAAAAAATCAGAGTGATTTGAAATTTACACGTAGGATTTTGAGAAGCACGAAGTTAGGGTGCACAACTACTAGGCCCTTTCCCCTATTTTGTTTTCATTATCCAAGTGGCTCATGCGTTCAAAACAATTCAATTTGTGGATGATTTTATTGTTTTATATATGTCATGTGATTGTGTTATTTTGTTCTGCTTATGTTTTCTTTGTAGGTTAGAATAGTAATTTGAGTTTATAGTATTTGAGATTTTTTAATCTTATTTTAAGGATTTTTTTGGATTAAATATCATAAAGTCATTACATATCACCAGAAATGTCTAAGAATAGCCACATCTAGGCACCGTAGGAGAGTGCAATCACCAAAAATATATAGATCCACGAGTACCTCCACTTATGGGAAGATGATTACAATAATTATATCATAATTTTATGAACAAAAAGATCAAAATAGAGAGATCTAACAGACTATAGGAAAGAGATTTTAGATTTTGGAGCAAAGTTGTCTCCCACTAGTGGGATCCAGGCCACCCAGCCCATGTTTCCATCCTGCCATACTTCCATACAGCCATCAAGTATGTCCTGCTTGTGGGGGTGTGAGGTGCGTTCATGAATCAAGTCAGCTTCCTCTTGAGAAATCTCTATGTGTAGGTGTCTACAGTCCATCTGTCTCATGAAGGCCATGAGTGCTTGCTCAAATGCAGCCTTTCCTGGTTCATCTATCTCCCACGTGAATCTCCCACGTGAAGCTGTGGGATAGCTCTCTGATGTAAACAGTGGTGGCACCTTCCTTTATCCATCTATCAAAATTTTCTGAGTCTAACTTTATAACCACAGTGACTTGCATTGAAATAGTATGAAAAATGAGTCTCCTAAGAAACTCAGTGAGGTGCCTGGTGCTACTATTAAAGACATCATCATTATGGTATTTCCAAATGAGCCAAAGAACTTCTAAAGATAAACAGGACCAAAAGATATTTTCAGTTTTCCTACAACCCTTAATGTAACCTAAAATAGCATTTATGATTTCAACATAATTAGTTTCCATATTCAGACCGAACAAGTTCCATATTTCCTTTGCAAAGTGATAGTCAAAAAAGATATGTTTCACAGTTTTTGGAATTCTACACATTTTGCAATTTAGGTAGTTACCCTCCTTTTCCTTAATGGGGAGTTTATTTAACAGTAGTCTCCAACTAAACAATATTTTTTTAGGTTCATTTTGAGTCAACCAGAATTTACCTAATCTATCTTTCCATACCTTTGGTTCCTATTTTAGATCCCAACAATTATTTAGGTGAAAAAAAATGGCATCTGCCTCAGCGAGGGATGCATAAATGTTTTTGGCTTTAAGAGAGGGGAGAGGTGTGCCATCAACCCAACAAAGCGCAGAAAAGGAGAAGAGGGGGGGAGAAGGGTGAGGTGGGGGAAGGGTATTGGCAATGGCCAACTTAAGGATGTTATAGGTTTTTCTCTGGGATAATGGGATAGGGAAGGTAAGTTTCAGATCCTCCCATGTTCTCAATTGGCCATTCTCCATAATCTGATCAAAATACTTGATTCCCATATTGTGCCATTTAAGTGCAGAGCAGCCTTGAAGAGTTGCCAATGGTTTCCCATTATGTATTAGATTCCACCATATAGATCTATCATTGGTAATCTGCCCCTATCTATTTCCATTTAC
Organism: Cryptomeria japonica; assembly: GCF_030272615.1. Taxonomy (NCBI): domain Eukaryota; kingdom Viridiplantae; phylum Streptophyta; class Pinopsida; order Cupressales; family Cupressaceae; genus Cryptomeria; species Cryptomeria japonica. Next base: position 286,831,734 of record NC_081414.1, on the reverse strand, counting down.
ATTGTACTGTACCAAGTGCTTCACCTATTCCCAAGCTTTCCATAGGGACTTAAAGACCCCTGACCCAGTTGGGGCTACCTCTATCTGTCCAAGAAGAAGGTCAATCATGGGGAGATCTTTCCATTTCTTGGCTTTCTTAGGTTATTTTAAGGATTTGTAAAACTAAATTCAATATATATAAATCAAAATAATCTTGTATATTATATATTATGTATTATATAATATATAATATTATATTATATTATATATTACATATTATATATTATATATAATATAATATAATGTAATATAATAATATATTATATATTACATATTATATAATATATAATATATTTTTTAATTTAAAATTACCTATAAAAATTAAATATTTGATATTCTCGGATATCCAATTTTATCTGATATCCGATTTGCTTAGGTGTTTACCATGCCAAGGTGTACTAACACCCAGACCAAGCAAAAATTCAACACGATTTTTTCATGTTTTTAGGTGAGTGGAAAAGGTTGTTTTTTCACATCGCCACTTTTTGGCCCCCCATGATCCTACACTAACCCACACGAAAATGACTCTTACAAATCAACACCAAAAATCTACCAAGCAGAGTTAAACTCAAATGAATCTACTTGCACTCTAAATTTCATCCATGTTAAGGAATCATAACAATCAGTCAAAATATATTTAAAAGCTAATGTCATCTAAATGCAGCTATTTCAAATAACTGACTCTTTCATGAAGAGAACACCACAATATGGAATAACGCATGAAGATGATCTAAAAAACATTCATTCAAATAAACTTTTTCAATAGTCGATTTTAAACCATACACCTGAAATGAATAACAACAACTCGTAGCCAATTTATGCCATCATTTAAAGACAAATATAAAATCATTTCGATTAAAGCCAATTTGGCTATCACATATATCATTCGAATTTCAAGTTGATGAAATTAATATTTAAAATACATTTGCAAAACTAAATTCAATATATATAAATCAAAATAATCTTTCCAATTCATAATTATATCGACTAATCGTACATATAAACTTTATTTGCACAAAATAATTTACGATTGTAACCAATCAAATTTAATTATTTAATTTCTATCACTAAACTCATGTTACACACACACACGCGTGCACACACAAATATATATATATATATATATATATATATATATATATATATATATATATATATATATATATATATATATATATATATATATATATATATATATATATATATATATATATATATATATATATATATATATATATATATATATTTCATTTTAAAACTAAATTTCCACTAATCACCATAATCCAATAAAAAAATTATAAATTGGAAATTACAAAATTACCAATTAAAAATTACAATAATATTTATTATGCTGAAATGAAAATTATTTTTAATTCCCAATTAAATCCATCTTTTCATTTCCCACTTTTCAAATTTTCCAATTAACAGAATATTTAATCCACTAATTACAAAATAAAATTATATATATATTATTTATTAAATAAAATAAAATGTAAAAATAATTAAAACAAACTTTATTTAAAATTTATTTAGGCACCTAAGTGTTGTCACCCACATGGGGTCTGGCCCACTTAGTGGGTTGAGTGCTCCCCAATGCATGGGGACAACACTTTCCATACATTGGGGACAACACTCCCCATTATATGGGAAAGCGCTCTGTGGTGGTGGGGTCGACCCCTCGGGTTCCCCCACTACCACATTAATGTATATTTTTTTAAGATTTAAATACTATTTTTAAATAAATGCATTTACAAAATCAAACACCCCAAATACAAGGTCTAATTAGCAAATTTTTTTGAGTCTAATAAGCTCAAGGTATGAATTTTTTTGAAAACAAATTAATTCTCAAGCAACTAAATTTGGGCAAATTTTGCCAGCATAACCCCATAAAGGGGTGAAATTCAACCAATTTACAAAATTTTCTCAAATTAAAACACAACATATAAACTAATTTCTATCTTATGAACAAATTGAAAATTTCTAAAATGAATTCTTTTCCAAAATCACAGTGAACAACCATTCACATTTTCAACTTTAAACCAATTTATTTTTTTTTACAAAGAAGAAATGATTGGGGAAAAGAAATGAAACTAAATTGGTTTAAATTCCAAATGTGAATGCTATATTTTCCTTTCCAACCAAACTAAAATGAGTTTGCAACCAAAAGAATCCAAACACACGAAGATTTTTCTTAAATCAAACAAACTTGAAAACACAGAGGTTTTTACAAACCAACCTCAATAAGCTATCCTGGAAGATTGATTGTAGAAGAGAAATCCCAAATTATTCAAGCAAATCAAGAACCCCCAAAATTTGCATGCAAAATTTCTCCTCCCCCAATCCCATGAATACCCAGGTTAAATAGAAAAGATTTTCAAAAATATCTATTTTTTCCAATTTTCTAAAATCCAAATTCCCGTTTAAAAAGTCAATGAGTAGGATATTTTATTTTCTTTTTCTAAAATTTTTATCTCCATATTTGCAAAATATATTACACAAATATAATTTCACAAATTTGACAATAATTAAATCATATAATTAATTAATCTAATTTAACCAATTGAGTAAAAAAATTGTCAATTAATAATACAAAAAGGGGTCCTATTTAATTTAATCCCTTTATTTAAAAATGCATATTAACACACATTAAATAATTAAGTATTTAAAGCATAATATTCAACTTTACGAAACGCATAACACGCAACTACAAAAACTAAACAAACACATAACCCGCATACCAATGTCAGAAAAGTGGCCTACTTGGCGAATCGATAGGGTCGACAAAAGACTGACGACACTCACTATTGAGCAAGGCTAGGGATGACATTAGAGACTCAGAACTACCTCCTCCACTTCCATTAGGTTAATCAAGTATGCTCAGACTTGTGGAGCCAGGTGGAGATGATACCTCGTACCTACACGATACTTGTACCTACAATTCCTACATCAACGAACCACATATGCATATATACACAAACATAATAAATAAAGTAGTCACACCGGTGAAGGAGAATCGTGACGTTCTCTATCTCACTGAAGTGAGTGAAGGAAAATCATCTCCTTGCACCCCATACACTTACAAACACGAAACATGTATATAACGCATCGCACGCATAAAATAAATGGGTTAGTCCATCATTAGCAACACATAAATAAAATTAACATTTCTTCATTAATAAAATACGATGCAGAAGAAGAGTTCACAACTACTCATCAATAAACAATAATGTATATTCAATATCTATTCCTCAATGTAAAATAATGCATAACCATATTCACCTGATCACACTCCAAAGCATAACACCAAAATAACACATCATAATAACAATAAATCAACCATCCACGTAAGCCACTGAAAATTCAACCTTGGTCAACAAGGTCAAATAGGGTCTAAACAAGGTAGGGATACACTACACAATCTTTCAAGGATAATGATGAGTCTAGCTAATGTCCTAAGTTTATACTTTGATGTATCCAGTTTATACCTTTTTCAAACTATAGATAAGACTTCTTTATACTTTATGTATTTAAAATATTACAATTACTGTTAATTATAATATATATATGTGTGTGTGTGTGTGTGTGTGTGTGTGTGTGTGTGTGTGTGTGTGTGTATGTGTGTGTGTGTGGCATAGTTTCAAATTCAAAATTGTTCCAGCTCTGTCACGATTGTTTGCTTCATTTATTTGATCTAAGACAATTTGTTGTGTAGAAGATGCTCTCAAAATCACAATAAAACCCTTTGATCTAGGAAGGTTGCTAAGAATCCTCCCATCATAACAATGAACAAAACCATCTATCATTAACCTGAATTTTGCAAGAGTTTCACCAAATTCTTCTTTTCCATTCTGATTTGTATTCTCAATTTCATCCCTAAAGAACTTCCTCAACCTAGACATCCTGTTGTTAACCATCACTTGACCAAGTTTTAAGGAAAGCTTCAAGTTTTTACCCAAGCAACAATTGACAAAACCTGGCCTTACTAGATACAATGTGTTGAAAAGGTTTTTGAAGTTATTCTGGGAAAGCGTTCTTGAGAGTATAATGCATAGTTTTGAATTAACCTTTTTCAATGAATTCTATATATTTGATTTGTTATTTAGATTTTTATGACCTTCATAAAAAGAAAGCATGCTTAGGCTCTCTAAAAGAAATTTTCCAATATGCTTAGCCTCTTCGGGTAGGTTAACATTTTTCTCACAAGTTAGGCATACAAAAAGATTGTAGCTAATAACAAGCACACTTTTTCTTCTATGCCACTCACATAGCATTTCCAAACGCTAGAAGTTTAATATTTTTTTCCTTGATCTGGTTGCTCTTAGCTAGTTTTATAATCTCTTCATATTCACAATTTGAATGAACTTCATTCCAAAAGTTCTTTGATCTATTTATCAAATAAATTGGAATGTCAATATACTCCACTTCTTGAACTATCTTTCCCAAGGGAAAATCATGTTTTTAGGAGCAATGATCAAAGGCCCGCTTTTGGGAAATAATTCCAAGTAGATCTTCAGAAAACTAATGATGAGAAATGTTTTGCCTATAGCTAAAGCATGAGAAATAACACAACCTCCCACCTCTTATGATGTAGGAAGTTTCATGTTTTTTGGAATCAAACCTCCTCCAATATTTCTCCATAAAATTTCAAATGCATCTTGTTGGTGAGTATAAATGCTTTCTTTTTTAAGATTGGAATAAGATTCCACACAAAATTCTCTGGAGGACAAGTTTTAGGGAAAGGGTTTATATTATGGTCTTCAACATACATATAAGTTTGGGGAGCATGACAAGTTCACTCCATCAACATAATAGGAGGAGGGAGAAGGAGAGGGAGAGTGAGAGTGAGAGAGAGAGAGAAGGGGAAAGGGATAGGGAGAGAGAAGGGAAAAGGGAGAGGAAGAGAAAGATCCCTTTACCTCTCTCCCTCTCCCTCTCTCCTTCTATCTCTGTCTAGATCCCTCCCCTAATTACTCTCTCTCCCTAGGTCTCTCTCTCTCTCTCCCCCTAAACTCCCTATCCCGCTCTCTCTCTATCCCTATCCTAAACAAGGTATCAAATATCCATCTCTCACTCTCACACTCCCCAAGCCTCTGTTTGTCTAGATCCCTTTACCCTTCTCTCTCTCTCTTTATACTCTCACTCTCCCCAAGTCTCTCTCTCTCTCTGAACTCCCTCTCCCCATCTCTCTATAGCAACTATAGCAACATGGGCATGGGCATTTCCAATCAACTATAGCAACATAACCCAAGCAAGAGGAGAAAACAATTTGTATTCGAACAACAATAGATCGATCGACTATTGCATCAGGTATGCAAACTATTATGCAATCAAACCAAAAATTGTAAAATTTTCCAAACCTGCAAATAGAGTACAAATCTACACAAGATCTAGCTAGAAAATAAGAAAAGCAAAACTTGCAGAAGAGAAAAACAAAGCTGAAGGAATGAAAATTAAATCTCTTGTATTAAAATTACAATAATGTGTTTGCATTAAATACAATTGGTAACCACAACAAGAGCTAAAATTATGATGATGAGAAGAGCTTGTTAAAAATAATGCACTCCTTGATTAGGCTTAGTTTTGAGCATGCAAACTTACTTCTACATAAGTTATGGGAGCAAATAGGCCAGATAAACATGCAGCAATACTTCTTCATAAATCATGGCAAACACAAGAAGTTAACTGCGCTAACACCCCCCCTTAAGTCTAAGTAAGGAGAGAAAGGCCTAATGAAAGGAAATAAAAGAGGAAAGAGGGAAAACCCAGTGGGAAAAAAACCCTCCCTCAAAATTGACACTAACTCTGCATGATACCTAATATGCTACAATGTCTTGCAACCAAAAAAAGGTCTTGTAGAAAGTGGCTATTTGTGCCTTCACAAAGAAGAGAAAGAATATCAATACAGAATGTAGCAAAATGAATGTTGTAGTAGGTTCCCCTGCAACAAATGATGCCTCTTCCTTTTGGAAGATAGAAACCTCGAGTTGTCAAACTGTTGAATTCCCACTCAAGTGAAATGTATGAAGGAATCAAGATGAATGGTTCTGAAAAATATTCATGTTTCTCCAATCCGATGTTGAACTGCGACTCTGCCATACAAGATTCCAAAATAGTGACCATTGAAGTGTGAGATTTGTTCGCATAAGAATCAGGATGTGTCAAGATAGTAGCATGGAGTGGTTGAGAGAGAACAAGAGAATCCAAACCAAAAGAAGATGAAACTTGATGTGATCTGACATCGGAGAGAAGACATGTGTCCTCAATATTGTCATCAGGATCAGAGAGAGATTCAACAAACAAATGATAAATGTTTGATAGGATGATATCTCACTCATCAAGAGGACAAGAATGAACTTGCTGAAAACAATCTGAAGTAGCATTCAAAGAAGACAATATCTCTATCAAACTTGCAGGTGAAGGTGAAGGTACATCAACTATTTTTGTAGGTGGAGAAGAAGTAGCTTGCGATTCTGATGCATTCGCAAAAAAGAGTAGAAAGGCATTATGTGAGAAATGGGGACACCATTCATGCCCATGTTGATTGCTCCCACAATACCTCCATCTGCAACCCTTATACATATACATCAGTCACTCCTTAAAAATATCTCCAAAAAGATACAAAAACAAAACCTTCAATACAATGGTTATTCCAATCTAAAACAACTCTATCTTTAGTGCCTACAAATAAAAGTGTTTAGCTTCTTCTTCCTAGCAACCTTGCTTTGATACCATGTAAAATTTTCCAAACCTGCAAATAGAGTACAGATCTGCACAAGATCTAGCTAGAAAATAGGAAAAGCAAAACTTGCAGAAGAGAAAAACAAAGCTGAAGGAATAAAAAATAAATCTCTTGTATTAAAATTATAATAATGTGTTTGCATTAAATACAATTGGTAACCACAACAAGAGATGAAATTACAATGATGAGAAGAGCTCGTTAAAAATAATGATCCTTGATTAGGCTTAGTTTTGAGCATGCAAACTTACTTCTCCATAAGCTATAGGAGCAAACAGGGCAAATAAACATGCAACAATACTTCTCTGTAAATCATGGTAAATACAAGAAGTTAACTGCGCTAACAGAAATGGCCATATGATGAGGGATTTTGCATTGAGCCAATGATTTCATGATAGAGAAGGGCTAAGTGTGTTTTCTGATGGATCCATTGTGCAACTCAAAAAGATAGTTTGTGTGTAGTTTAGGTATGACCAGAATTATTTTTATTAGCGTTATGGATCATTTCCTGAAATTAAGACAACTATTTTATGCATCTTTTCTTTAAGATAACTATCTTTAGCGATGATTTATGCATGTTTGAAATATGGGGAAAAAGTGTAAATATAAGAGTATGAGTGATAAAAGAGTGAATCTCATTCCTTTTACAATGCAATATTAGATATCGATCCTGTGACATTAATTTATTTTATAGAATTCTTACATTTTTACCATTTTAATTGTGTATTTCTTAGGAGAGGAAGATGACATTATAGCCTTGTGCTGTGTCATCTTGCAATCATTGCATTCGATGAGATGATATCTAGCCTCTGCTATGTCTATGATTCCAGGTCTTGCATGCATGTCTACGAGACTATTTATAACTATAATATCTAACAAAAATCTCGTATCACTCCTTGCCCTATTCAAAAGCTCTCAATTTTGCATAGACAACAAGAACATTGGAAAACAATTTGGGTTTATACCTACCTATCGCATTTGTTTGAAAGTTGCGAAAGGATTTTTATTAGCTCCACTATTTGTAAATATAGCAATCATTGCATTCCATGAGATGATATCTCTTGAGCCTTTGAGGTAACGTTTCTCAGACGATTTCAGATTAAAGACTCTATCTACTTGACTATTGACAAACGTTCGGATCAAGGTAACCAGATAACTTTTGACAACCAAAACTTAGATGTTGTGTGTAAATTGTTCACATAAACATTTTTTAATTTTGCATTAATATGCTACTTCCAATTAATGTGTCCAAACACCAGAGATTTAGATTCATTCCAAAGAATTTTGGTGCACTCTATAGAGCTTGGAGTGTACATCAACATCTTACGTAATGTGGTTGATATAGAATCTAAGTCATTTAATAGAATTTTATAGTATTATTATTTTTAAAATATTTTTTATTCTTATATTATTTTTAAAAGGTTAGTTAAGTATTTTGTTACATTCTTATCTTAAATAAATTATAGTTATACGAATGTATAATAGAAGACATTATACTCTATTCATCTTTAAAGATATTAATGTCACAATTTTGAATTGATCACGAGATGTCAAAATATTGAATCAAGTGTCTTCGGACTAGATAAAATTCAAAGCATAGATCAAACTTAAGTAGCTCAAGAGCTCAAGAACTTGTATCAATATTTGCAATGGTATTGTGATTGAAGAGGAACTTGAAGTCCTCAATCTGTTCTTACATTTTTACAAGGTAGGACTTACAAAATAAATAATCATGATCTATCTATATAGTATTTCACATAATGAAATACCATTGGAAAACACACATATATGGTCTCATAAATTTATAAATCTTATTTTCTCTGTTATCTTAAAATTAGAAAATTTCTCATATTTTGAATGATGAATTGTACCTAATAAGTATGGTAAAAATAATTAATATGTGTAATTTTGCCCACTATAAGATCATTTATGAATGTTGACTCATCATAGTCTCAAAAAAAATGTTGGTAGGAATTGGTTCTAACAATGACAGTCTTGATGACCTTGTTGTATTGAATTAATGGAAGTTCTCAAAGAAGTAATCCAAAGCTACATGAAAAAGAAACATGTGATAAACTAACCACATGGAATGAGGGAGAACAAATCTTTGAGAAATAATTTATAGGTATGTGTGTATGGTGAAAATGGATAACAATAATAACAAGATTGAAAGGCTAAATGAATCCAACCACAAAACCCTAGCCTAACAACAACAAAGATCCACCATAACATATGAAGATTACCTAAGACAATGCAAATCACATGAAATCACAAAGATTATACCATCACATGTCCAATAGGGTTTTGATCTCCATTCTTCCTATCTCCATTGATCTTGCTTGATATATTTGCTCTCAGATTTTATGTGCACAAGAGCTCAACAAAGAACGGAATGTGGTTGCAAGTAGGATCGTAGTGTAGTCAAAAATGATCATTAGGGTAGCATAAGTGATTAGGCATTAGAATGCATCATTAGGGTTTGACAATGAAGAAGGCATCTCCTTAAATAGAAGACACAATATGAAATGGAGGGATAAGATTGAGAGGTGTAAAAAAGGAGGTCGGCTAGGATTAGAGGGTAGGTAAAAGAAATACCAAAATAATGAAAGAGGTAGGTAGTGTAGGAATTAAGAGATGAATGACATGTGTCATGGGTAGAAAAAGCTAATGAATTAATTAAATAAATAAAGATTTATTTAATTAATAGAAGAAATAAGATCAATTAAACAAATAAAAATATTTATTTAATTTAGGAAAAGGATAATTTAAATAAATAATATGTATTTATTTAAATGAGAAATAAGGCTAGAAGAGGATAAATGAATTAATTAAATAAATAAAGATTTATTTAATTAATAGAAGAATTAGGCTTAGATAATTAAATAAATAAAATATTTATTTAATTAGACATGACAATTTTGGGTGTCTACATTTTGCCCCTCTTTGAGACAATGCAGCTTGTCGCGTTGTTTCAAAGAAGATAAGATGAACTGATACAAAGTTGCCCCAGTATGGGAATGATATGCCCCCTCGAGAGATTGGATGAAAATGTCTGAAAAGATTGCAGACAATCTCTCGATAAGAAAGACAAGATAGAATGGATTGACCGAATAAAGTGACAAAGTCACGGGATGAAGAAGACTGACTCGGGAAATGAAGACCAAGGCTAGGGTAGGCTATAAGATAGACCACGGGGGAAAATACATCCTCATTGTCATCTACACCTTCACGAGATCACAGTGCAGAGCGAGAAAAAGAGCAGCAGCAGTCAGCAGTGATGGCTTTCGTACACAGATTCGACCGCGTTCGCCGATTTCAGAGACCAGCAGAGGCAGGAGAGCCGGTAAGTACCACCAAACCTCCTCGTACTTTGATGCATTCAATTTTGTCATTAATGCATGTCGAATAGAGCAATAAATGCGCTTAGAAGTAGGGTGCAAAAAATGCAAAAATCGGGAAACCGCGTCTGCGTCGGTGTCAAGCGCGTCTGTGTCCGACAGGCGCATCTGTGTCAGTGCCAGGCACGTCTGTGTCTGGAACCGCGTTTGTGCCAAATGTGGGCACGTCTATGTCCTTCAGGGGCGTTTATGTTGCAAAGTCGCGTTTGTGGATAATGTAGGCACGTTTATGTCAAACAGGTGCGTCTGTGTTGTTTAGGCGCGCTTGTGCAGTCAATAGGCGCGTTTGTGAGTTAGAAACGCGTTTATGTCTGAAAAATGCAAGGTTTTGTCTTCTAAGTCAAATCGGCAGTTCTGTGATGAACATACGCTGTCGATTGGATAAGCTGCTGAGAGGATACACTCAAGCAGGTCCTCTAGGAAGACTAGGAGAGATCAAGGCACTTTGTGATGAACAGGGAGCACCAAGATAGAGTACTTTGTGATGAACAGGGAGTACCCAAAGTATGAGCAGCACTTTGTGATGAACAGGGAGTGCAAAATGTGAGTAACACTTTGTGATGAATAGGGAATGTCACACACGTAGTACTTTGTGATGAACAAGGAGCACTACTAGGATAGATAACAATATGCATTTAGATAAAAAGTAGCATTTTGTGATGAACAGTGAATGCCACGATGACTGACATGATTGATTTGCTTGACTGCAGGAGTATTTTCTTATGTTAGAGTCACGGGAGAGATTCCTGTCGACACAGAGGTTGCGACCGGAGTTATCGTTTCAGGATAGAGCTGCTATCGAGGAGATGGGATTGAGACACGTGTTGTATGTGCCTGAGTTTCGGGCGAACATGGGTTTGCTGACTGCGCTTGTGGAGAGATGGCATTCAGAGACTTTCACATTCCATTTGCCGATGGGGGAGATGACAGTCACCCTTGAGGATGTTTACAGGATTCTGCATATACCGATTGATGGAGATCTGATTCCATACGATCGCGACGGAGACAGAGAGGCTTTGAGACGGGTGTTTCAGGATCCCGACCTAGAGATGAGAGCAGGACATGTGGCATGGGACACCATGACCCCGACAGGGTTAGCCTTGCCAGCTGTGATCGGAGGAGCTATCAGTGGGTTCCTATGTCCGGACAGGGCGACACGGGGGTCTACAGTGGGCTGGGGAGGAGCACTGGAGACACTAGTGATGCAGCACACCAGATATGCGTGGGGTCCATGTGTGTTGGCCCACCTATATTATGAGCTGCACCGGTTTGTATACCATGGATCAGTGGGACTGGGCTGTGGAGTGACACTACTGCAAGTTTGGGCATACGAGCATCTGCCTATCACGTGGCCGATACATTTCAGAGGGAGAGTTCATGGACGGAGTTTTGTTCATCTGTATGACATGATCACTTCGCAGCCTCGGATTGGCAGGTTAGAGCATTGGCGGCGAGTGATAGATGACATTGACGTAGTCATCTGGAGGCCGTATCTGGGATGTGAGGAGTGGGAGGATGACGCAGTGGAGCTGCCTTACACCTTCCGGAGCAGGTATCTGATTGGGCGGATGCCCTATATACTGGAGAGACAGCTGGTGGATAGAGTATGTAGGCAGTATGGCAGGATCCAGAGGATGCCACGAGGCTCAGGTATATATGCCCATACAGTTAGGGATCAGGCGCAGTTTGGGCCTTTATTGTCATATGATAAGGCGCTGACACAGCTGGCAGAGATGGTGCCCCTACCCTGGGATATGTGGCCAGAAATCGAGGACGCCGGGATGGATGCAGAGTATGCAGCATATTGGGCCGAGCATCCATTCCCTCGATTGACAGATCCAGGAGAGCTACTGGAGGGAGATGGAGGAGGAGATGATGATGATGATGGTGGGGGTGATGGAGGCCGAGGCCGACGGAGGTGGAGGGGAGTAGTTGGGGAGAGGAGGGTGGCACCTCAGAGGGAGGGTGGATAGGAGGGACAGGCCCAGGTGGTGAGGGGTCGCAGTGGATTGCCCCTGCGGGTACCAGCAGCACAGGGTCCTAGAACACAGGGACAGGTGCCAGTACAGGTATAGGAGCAGGGACGGAGATAGGTACAGGGACTTAGGCATGTACTGAGATAGGTACCCATTCAGGCACCAGTACAGGTATAGGGACAGACATAGGGGCAGGCACTCGTAGAGGGACAGCCACAGGCAGAAGCAGAGGGTGGGGATCCAGAGGAGGATGAGCTGATTGAGCTCAGGGAGATCTGCCAGGGCCAGGCAGATGAGATCCAGGATCTGGAGAGGGAGAGGGACCGACTCAGGATCAGGCTCAGGGATACTGAGCGGGAGAGGGATCAGGCGATTCAGCGCTACACGGAGGCTGAGACAGCGCTGAGGGCAGGGAGGCAGGCGGCGGAGGACACAGGAGTAGGCTACGCATATGTCCTGCAAGCCGGAGAGGAGATTGCCTACTGGAGGGACTTGTATTATGGTGTCATGCCAGCAGATCAGCGGGCGAGGAGCTTCCATAGACCATCGCGGACAGCGATAGCTACGGGAGGGAGCCGGAGGAGACAGGCATCGAGTGGTGGGGTCATGGGTCCTCCACCACCACCAGATAGGGGGGACAGGTAGGATGATCCTGGGGCGGGTCCTTCTAGGGCTCAGATTTCATCGAGGCCAGGCGGCTCCGAGGGAGGGAGTTCATCATAGCCATAGAGGGCTCCCTTGTATCAGTATTTGTACCATTTTTTGTATTGTAGACACCTGCGGGTGATTTTGTAGCCATATGATTTTTGACATCATTGTATCATGACACTTTATATATATATATATATGAGATGATTCATTTTTGCGGTAGCTATATGCATGTGTACCTATGTGATGAGATGTTCTTATGATGCATTTTTTATGTGATGCTTATGATATGGATGCAAATATATACATGATGCAATGCAATATATATTTTTTTGTTCTTTTATGTTTAATATGTGATGCATGATGCAAATGTGAATGTATGTGATGCAGATGAATATGATAATGCAAATGTAAATTGTGCTAATAGATGTTGTGTGCAGGATGTGATGCAATTGTGATATCTATATGTATGTGTGAAATGATTATATGTGGTAATGCAGGTGTAAACTACATGAAATGCAAATGTTTTTGGTGTGTCATTATACTCAGTCATGTGATAGCAGGCTACGCGGACTCGAGAAGGATGATGGAAGTCAATCAAGAAAGGGGGATGAAAGATAGAAGATATGAAAGTGAAAGAGCTTCTTGTGTGTTATCATCATTGAGCTTTATTATGGCAAAATAGGTTATGACAATAGAGGCATATGTTCAACCCAGAAAGTCATTGTACCTGTTTGCATGGAGATAAGACAGTCACAAACAAGGAATGCCCTAGTTCATACTAGACTCACAGTGTCCTCATATCCTTGGACAAGTCATAGCATTACTAAGAGACAATCCACAGACAGCAAATGCAAATAGGTGACGATATCCCATCCTCGCCTTTCTAGTCAAAGACATCCTGGAGATAAAATCTCTAGTCAGAGACATCTCGAAAAAGCTAAAAGACATGTCACCAAAAGATAAAATCAAAAGAAAACCAAGACTCGACACCAACATCCACTGTAGTCCTCAAGTTTGTGTCTCTTGTCACTTGTATAAGTCTTATTTGATTGTGGTCACAATGTTTACTTTCACAAAAAGGATAGATAGCACTGAACCATATGTTGTCTGAGTCTGTTGAAAGATTTGATTTGTTGAAACCCATTGTTGCTGCTGTGCCTTATCTGAAACTGACTGAATCCATGAAACTGATACTGTATTGTGGAGAAAATGAAACTTTATTACGGATCTGTGATGCAAATGTTGCTTTATTGCGGATTGTGCGCGGATAGACTAAAGGAAGCTGGAAGAAACTGTACTCCTTGAAACATGTGATGTTCTTAGTTCCACACCAATCACTAGACGTAAGAATTGCCTTAGCCACAGATAGGATCTGACTTATTATGGATGGAAAGGGAGTGAAAAGGGAGGTTTATTATGAATGGCTAACCAATCTTGGGTAGATCAATAACAAGCCATGATGGGAATGGGTAAGTTTATTATGAGTGAATAGGTTGTGAGTGTGTGCAATGTGAAAGGATGAAAGTGAATCCTGAAGGAGGGAGGAGCAATGTCTCTGTGCACGGCACTGGTGACCCAGTTTTCACCATGGTACTTGCCCAGGGCACCACCAAAGTGGTTTTCACCATTGGACGAAATTATTTCTCTTTACTTTTTTTGATTTTTCAATTTTTTTGTTGTCACAAGGCGCCTGTTTGCCAAGTTTTCACCAAGTAACGATTTTTTTGTTTTTATAATTTTTTTGTATTTTTGAATTTTTTTGATTTTTTTGTATTTTTGAATTAGGATATTCCAAAGAGCTATGTGTAGAACCTGCGAAGATGCATGTTGTTGATAGGATCCTCCAAAGGTTCACCTTCTGTAGTTGAGAGCTGATATGCACCAGATCCATAGGCTGCTGTAACGATGTAAGCACCAAGCCAATTTGGTTCGAACTTGCCCTTCTTCTCTCTGTCTTGCTGATTTTTGGGGTTTTCTCTGAGGACCAAATCACCTACCTCAAATGTGCGAGGCTTGACCTTGTGATTGTAGCTGCGACTCATTCGTTGTCGGTAAGCCTTGAGATGATTAAAAGCAGTTTGTCTCCGTTCATCCAGCAGTTCTAATTCTTGTAAGCGAGAGACCCTGTAATCTTCATCGTTGATGATGTTTTGCAAAGAGACCCGTAAAGAAGGTAACTCGACCTCAATAGGCAAGATACCTTCAGTGCCATAGACAAGTGAGTAGGGTGTAGCTCCTGTAGGTGTGCGGACACTTGTGCGATAGGCCCAAAGTGCAGGATTGAGTTGGATATGCCAATTACGGCCAGTGTCGTCGACTGTCTTTTTAAGGATTTTAAGAATTGTTTTATTAGATGCCTCAGCTTGGCCATTACCTTGGGGGTAATATGGTGTGGAGAAATGATGGGAAATATGGAAGTGGTCACAGAGTTCACGAACATCCTGATTTTTGAAGGGACGCCCGTTATCAGTAATAATGGAATTAGGAATACCATATCGGCAAATGATATAGTTAAGGATGAAGGTAGCAATTTGTTTCCCAGTGACTTGTGTGAGAGGTACAGCTTCAATCCACTTTGTGAAATACTTCGTGGCTGTGATAATGAATTTATGACCATTGGAAGAAGGAGGGTGAATCTTGCCTATGAGATCAAGTGCCCACTGACAAAAGGGCCAAGGAGACGCGAGTGGTTGTAGTTCCTGTGCTAGTGCATGTATGAGGTCTCCATGAATTTGACATTGCTTACATTTTTTGACAAACTGATATGAGTCTTTTTCCATATTGGGCCAGTAATATCCAGTCCTGATGAGTTTCTTGGCCAAGGTAGGACCACTAGCATGCGGACCAAATATCCCTTCATGCACTTCACGTAACGCAATCTGAGCTTTGTCACTTTCTAAACATCTAAGAAGAGTGCCATCTAGACCTTGTCAGTATAGGATATCAGCTAGAATGACATATCGAGAGGATTGGCGAATGAAAGTGCTACGTTGGTTATTCGATAGATCAGGAGGTAAGATATTGTCACGAAGATATGTGAATATGGAACCATATAACTGGGATTCGGGACCAACAATGCATATCATTTCAGTAGGAGTGATCTCATATGAAGGAACCAACAGGTTGTCTACCAGGAACTCATAGCAGGTTTCATTTTGAGGCAGGTCAATTAGTGAAGCAATTGTAGCCATGGCATCTGCAGCACGATTCTGCTCTCTTGGTATCTTCTCAAAATCTATCTTTGTGAAATGTTGTTTCAAATCATCCACTAGTTGCTTATAAGGCATTAATTTTTCATCTTTTTTTTGGTAATCATCAGTTGTTTGACGGATGACAAGTTGAGAATCCCCAAAAACATGAAGTTCCTGGATCTTCCATTGAACTGCAATTCGTAATCCAGTTGTTAATGCCTCATATTCCGCTATATTGTTAGTGCAAGGAAATGATAAGCGGTGTGATTTTGGTATAGAATCGCCTTGAGGATTTATAAAGAGAATACCAGCTCTTGCCCCATGTTGTGTGTATGAGCCGTCAAAGTACAGTTGCCATGGCCTTGCATGTGATATTGTTAAAATGGATTCATCTGGAAATTCTGAATTTAGAGGAACATCATCTATCATGGGAGCATCTGCTAATTGATCCACGATTGCTTGTCCTTTAATTGCTTTTCTGTCTACATACTCGATGTCGAATTCACTCAGGATCATTACCCACTTGGCCAGTCGCCCAGTAAGTGTAGCTTTGTTGAGAAGGTATTTTAATGGATCAATTCTTGCAATCAACTTAGTCTTATGAGTGAGCATATAATGTTGTAATTTCTGTGAAGCAAAGACCACAGCGAGACATGCACGCTCGATTGGTGTGTAGTTTAGCTCATATCCCACCAATGTGCGACTGATATAGTATACTACTTTTTCCTTGCCGTCAGCAATTTGTTGTGCTAGGAGTGCCCCCAGTGCTGTTGGAGTAGCTGATATGTATAGTAACAAAGGCTGATCTGGAATTGGTGGCATCAAAACTAGCCAATTCAAAAGATAATCTTTGAGCGTCTGAAAAGCTTGTTGACAGTTATCATCCCATTTGAACTTGATATTTTTATGTAGTAGGTGCTGAAAAGGATTACACTTATCTGCAAGTTGTGCTATGAATCTTCGTATAGACTGGAGTCTCCCTTGTAAGGATCGAAGTTGACTGATATTTCTGGGTGGCGGCATGTCCAAGATAGCCTTGACTTTTGCTAGATTGGCTTCGATTCCTCTTTTGGACACAATGAATCCTAGGAGCTTCCCAGAGGTTACTCCAAAGACACATTTCTTGGGGTTTAATCTTACTTTGTATTTTTCCAACCGATCAAAGACGACTGAAAGTATGTCCAAATGTGTATCTCTGTCTATTGATTTACCCAAGAGATCATCAACATAATCTTCCACGGTTATGTGCATGAGATCATGAAAGATAGTGGTCATTGCTCTTTGATATGTAGCACCTGCATTTTTCAGCCCAAAGGGCATGACATTCCAACAGAAAGTTCCCCATGGACAAGTGAATGATGTTTTGTGTTGATCCTCGGGTGCAATCCTGATTTGATTATAACCAGAAAATCCATCCATTAAAGATAACATTTCGTGACCTGCTGTGAGATCAACGATCAAGTCGATATTTGGTAATGGGAAGTCATCTTTCGGACAAGCTTTGTTGATGTCTCTGAAATCTGTACATATTCTGATGCTGCGATCTAGTTTACTGACAGGTACTAAATTGGAGATCCATTCGGGATAATCAATTGGGCGTATGAATCCGACATCCAATAACTTCTCCAGCTCTGCTTTGACTAGTAATGCCACTTGTGGATGCATTTTTCTTAATTTCTGTTTCACTGGCTTTGCCCCTGGTTTGACTGTCAAATGATGCATTACCAAATCCGGATCTAGTCCAGGCATATCGGCGTATGACCATGCAAAGTTGATTTGTCGTTCTTTGAAGAAACTTATGAATTTTGACCTTTCGGACTCTGTCAATGATTGAGCCAGGAATATGTTGTGTGGAACCTCTTCTGTACCAATGTTTGTTTTGATAGTCTCCTCTACCAACATGGATGACTTTTCCTCATATGATGCTGGGAGAATGTCGAGCCTTCCATCTTCGGGTGCCTCAGAGAGGTTTTCGCCCTCAGATACGTCCTTTCTTTTTACTTTTTTGGAATCAGATAGTGCCACAGTGTGGTTTTCGCCATAAGACCCTTGATTTGTTCTTATTTTCACATTTTTGCGACTGGAAGGTCTGACTCCCTCACCAAAATATGCCATGTTGTTGAGTTCTATGGTGTATCCTGCTTTGTGGTCCCCAGGGGGAAGATCATCTCGTATGCCAAGATAGTCAATAATAGCTTCGTCATTTTGAAATGTGTCAAATTGTGCTGGTCCTTCATAATCCCAGTCAATGAGTTGGTGGTGAACAAGGGGAAGGCCTTTAATGTTTTCGGAGTTTGCAGAGCTAAGAGTGAAGATGTGGTTATATTCGGGTATATTGAGGCAATTGTCGAGGTCATCGATGGCACTCTCCTCATCAGTTTCGATCGCAAGCGAATCCAAATTGTCATCACTAGTAGCGCCTTCCGGGATAGGTGTCCTCATCCTATGTGATTTCGACCTAAGACCTTGAGACGAAGACTGTGCGGAATCCTTATGGGTTGTTTCTTGACCAACTCTGAACTTTTTATAAAATTCCTCTTCTTCTGTGGGTTCATCTGGCTCTCTGAATGTCTTGGTGAGCTCATAGTCACTGGAGGATTTGTCTGAACCCCATTCCCATTCGTTGGAATCTGTGGAATAGTAATCTTCTTGTTGAACTTTGGCAACTTTGATTTGTGATGCCTCTTATGTCCTTTTAGTATGGATCTTGGAAGTCAAAAAACCAAGTCCCTTTGAGCATTCCCTTTTTACAGTCAATTCAGGTTGTAAGGGCTCCATGACGCCTTCTTTGCGTAACCCAAGAGGGCTTTTTCCATCATACCCGAATTTTTGTAGAATCTTGAAGCCTTTACCATATTTCTCACAGGGTATATTGATCTGATCTTGTGTGTCATCTTCAATGTCTTTATAGAGCATTTTGTATAAATCTTCCTCTTCTAGTTCGCCCCATCTTTGAAAGGTAGTAGGATCCCATTTGAGTATCATGATGGATATTTTCTTATTAGGATGTGGCCTTCCATATTCTTTTGGAGAGCTCATGACTTGTCGTAAATACATTGTCTGATTTAAAGTGTATTCTCCCATGCCTTTGTCCTGAAATTTGCCTTTAAGTTCACCTTGTTTTGATGTCGAAGGTTTCAATGACTCAGGGTCAATATATGCCAAAGAAGGAGCAGCCTCACGATTACTGGGAATGATGGTTTCAGTATGTGATCTCAGGTTATTGCAATATATGAACAGATGAGGATCACCGTTAACTGTTACCTCGACTCCATTATGAGGAAACTTAATGCATTGATGATATGTCAATGGGACTGCCCTCATTTTCATGAATCCAAGGACGTCCTAGCAATATGTTGTATGTGAGATCCAGATCTAGGACCTAACAAACCACATCCTTTGTGACTGGCCCAATTCTTAGAGGTAAAGTGACCGTGCCCTTGGATGAGCGCTCTTCATCATCATATGCCTTGATGGTGATTTGATTTGTTGAATTCACAGCTTTATCAGAATATCCCAATTGTTTAATGGTGCTCAATGTACAAATGTTTAGACCAGCTCCTCCATCTATCAAGACTCGCTTTATTCGATGTTTGTGTATGAAGGCTTCAACATGTAAAGGTGCATTATGTGGCTGACTTATGGAGGCATCATCAGCTTCTGTGAATGTAAGGGAATGTGGAATGGAAAGGTATCCCACCATGGCTTGAAACTGGTCCACATTCAGATCAGTAGGAGTGGCGGTGTCTCTCAAGATTTTGTCAAGAATAGCTTTATGAGCAGGGGATATGCGTAAGAGCTCAAGGATGGAGATGAGCGCGGGTGTCTTCCCTAACTGTTCTACAAGGTCATACTCAGGCTTGGTTGATGAAGAAGCGGTATTTTTAGTAGAGGCACCTGGCAACGTAATTTTACCTCGACGGGTTGTAACATGACATTCAGAGGTAGGTTCGGAAGAAGATCCAACACCTCTTAGAACAATCTTGGGTCTCTGAGGAGGATTCTCAGGGTTTTTTTTCTTGATGGTAATAGTAGAGATATGATTGTCCATCGAGATGTGATTGATAGTTGAGTCATAGTTGTAAGGTGCTCTAGTATAGTTGGCTTGATCATCTGTGACTTTAGCTTTTCCCTTGTCATGCTTTGGGAAGGGTTCCTTAAACATCTCATGTTCTTGATTGGATGAGTGTCCCTCAATCTCAATGTCACCTCTATCAATGAGATCTTGCACAATATTCTTCAGGCGATGACAATTACCTGTTTTATGACCCTTGCTCTTATGAAATTCACAATACTCATCATCATTCCACCAATTTGGTTTGACCTTTGGTTCATATGGAGGAAAATCTGGAACTGTGATCACTTTGTTTGCCACAAGCTTTTTGAAGACTGATTCAAGTGGTTCTCCCAATGGAGTGTACTTCCTTCGTGGTCTAGAAGTTGTTTGAGTATTCACTTGATTGTTTGTAGAACTTGATCCCGAAAAGATGAACTTGGGTCTCACCGTATTGGCATCAACAACACCATCATTGACTGTGTTTTTGTTTTTATTCCAAAATCTTGGCTTGTCTTTTCCTTTAAAGTCATCTTTGTTTTCCTTGAATATCTTAATAACTCCTTGTTCAATTAAGACCTTTTCTGTTGCTAAGCCCTTTTCAATAACATCCTTGAAGGTGGACAAACAAGCTTTCCTTAGATCATAGCCAATGTCCTTGTTAACGTTTTGAGTGAACATCTCTACCATTTGTTTCTGTGGAATTTCACAAGAGCATCTGCTGGCTAGATTTCTCCATCTTTGCAAAAATGATGCAAAAGATTCTCCCTCTTTTTGCTTAGTGTTGCACAAAGTAGTGATGGATATGTCTGTCTCTATATTGTAAGAGAAATGTTGAATAAATGCCTCTGCTAAGTCACCCCATGACTTAATACCAGGTGGTAGTTGGGAGAACCATTCCATAGCTTGATCACCTAAGCTCTGTGGGAATAATCTCATCAAATATGTTTCTTCTATTGCTACCTCAATGCAAGCTGTGAAAAATTGTCGTATGTGTGCCTTGGGGTCTCCTTTTCCTCTATACTTGTCAAATTTTGGCGTCACAAAGTGTGCAGGAAATGGAGGCATTGGAATGCTCTTATCAAATGGATAAGGACATATGTCTCTCATAGTGTATGTTGGTTTTGGTGTACTCATGTCCTCCATTTTCTTTTGTAAATCTCTGATTTGTTGCTCCAAATTTCTCTTAGGTGGAGATCGATTTCTTGCAGCATACCCCATGTTTGAGACACCAATTTGAGGAGGAGCTTGTTGCATGTATGGATGATATTGATCATACACATGTTCATATGGAGGAGGTCTATATTGATGCGGCATATAGGGAGCACTTGGTATAGCTTCATGTTGAGGAACCCCATATCTATTTTGTGCATGTATACCATATTCTATAGGCATGTCATGTTCTATTGTGTTGCCCCCAAATTTGACATGAGGTTTCCTTGTGTCCAAATTTTGAGCATGCCTTTGAATGTCCAATTGTTTTGGTTGATCCATAGCTTGAGCATGTGATTGAGCATATCTATCTGCATAAGGCTTCCATAATGGTCTTCGAAGGTAAGTATCATATGTTTGAGCATGTGTATGTGGGACTTCTGGTTTTTGAAGCAAAGCTGATGGTGATTCAAGTACCATATGCGGTCCTCTATTTCCTCCACTATTAGGTCTCCTTTGATCCATGTTGGAGTGAGTTTGTTGCGAGGGTCGGTTTTCCATAAGTTGAGACATGTCAAAGTCATGAGGTATTTTAGCTCCACTTTGTGCCATCATGTGTAAGAAGTATTGTATATCCCTCATTATTTCTTCAACCAATCTATTGAAATGAGGATTCATAATGGATTCTTCTACATCTGCTGATTGTATTGAAAAGTTGTCCACATTGTCATTGTGTGTAGTATTGTTGTTTGTAGTGTCTGCGTTTTCCACATTTGGAATGTTTTTATAAACATCCATGTCAGGTAATGTAGTGTGCTCAGGATTGAAAAATAAATCGTTATCATACTCATAAGAACTCATGTTTGCGGACTCTTGAGCTTCTTTAGCTTTTCTCCTAGATTTTTGAAGACGGGTTTCAACCATGAAATAGGTATTGACCAAGATGTGAGAGACTAGATGAAAAAATGGCAAGAGTATGGAAGACCAAGAGTTGTATGGAGTGTAAATGAATCTGAGGTGTACTTGCAATGTCCAAAGTGTAAGACCAAGTATGTAGTTAGTAGAGTAGGTGTGACTTCCAAAGAGAGGATAGTTTCTCTTGATGAGGTAAGCTGACCTTGACTCTAAGTAAGACCAAATGAGACCCAAAGGTAAAAAACCTTGATGAGGGACCACTTAGCAAAGTGTAGTTGTATGTAGTATGTTGACAAAGTAGGATGAGGACAAGCAAATGACCTTTTGACTCAAGTTTAGACAATTGTGAATGTAAAATGAGATGTGAAGCAATGATGGACTGTGTAAGACCCAAGGACAGGTTGAATTCTAGATGAAACCTGAAGAAACAACCTAGGAAGCTCAAGTATTCCGAAACTGATTTCCTTTGTTTGCTGGACTGTAAAAAATTTCAATTCTGGACACAGACGCTTCTGTATACTTCACAGATGCGATTCCCATACACAGACGTGTCTCTATTCGACATAGACGCTGCTAGACACACAGACGCTATTATGCCCTTCACAAACGCGTTTATATGACTCAGACGCTGTTAAAATAGACACAGACACGTTTCTGTAAACTTCGTGCAATTTTTCCAATCTATGAAGTTGTTTTGTTGTGACCAAATCCGACTGTTTGACTGTTTTTCGTGACAAGAGGACACAATGTTGATGAGGACTCAATGTTTGCAAGTGTTTAGACTCCAAAAGTGTGTTGTTTGATGTAAAATGTTTTGCATACACTTGAAGACACAAAAGACACAATGTTTTGTTGTTTGGTCTTGAATGTTTGAATGTTTAACATAAGACAAGCACAATTCTTATGGCTGGCCAAGACAATAGTTGTTGATCCCACATAGGGTTTTACCCCCGAGGCTACGCTATTCAGAGTGGATACTTAGATGCTTGACCTCACTGGCTCCACCCTCGGCACTCACTTCTCGGGTCAGCCAAGCATCAGTCCCCATGAAAACTCCCCATGGCGAACTTTGTATCTCTACTAAGAACCGTATGTGTGTGGGCCGCTACCAGAGGTCCGACCTCCTGCCTCAACAACTAGAAGGATTTGGGCTTCTAAAACAAAAAGGTGCTAGTAAGGGCATCCGCTCATGTGGCCATACATGTGGCACTTTCAGCTCTGTAAATACAGAAGGCTCCCAGCCGATAGGGGTTACGCCCTACAAATGATCAAATAAATTTGATCAAACGGGTTTATGGGGAGACATAGTGTCGGTATGAACTAATTAGCACACGTTATTCATAGTTTTCACCATGAATACATTTATTTATAGTGGTTTGGAAGAAGATGGCTTTTCTTTTGCTACCACTTGGGTCGTTCTCTTCTCACTAATAGTCCTAATGACCACACGGGAAGACAGGCCCTCTAAAGATTAAACAAAAAGAGCCTATTGCTCAAGACACAAAAGACAATGATTCAATTTTAGTGCACCAATGGAAGTGTTTGCTAATCTATGAAAACAAGGCACACAACAAAATTTCAAAACCCTAGCCAAGGACCTGCAACAAAATTTGTTAGTAGTTTGGGTTGTTTCAAATGATCACCCCTTCCTGCAAGCATACAAGTTAGGTAAATTTTAGAAACCCAAAAGACTTTGTGAAAGAGGGGCCTTCAACAAAAACGTTTTGCTTCCAAAACAAGCTGCAAAAACTTAGTTAGCTAGATCTAAAAGGGTTAGTCCAAAAATAAACCAAATCTGAAACCCTAAGTGCGAAATCCGAAAATCGAATCAAAGAAAATTTGAAACTTTTGAAACAGTAAAAACACAGACATTGTTACCCACGACACAGACGCGTCTATATGACACAGACGCGGTTCTGTGACTCACAGACGCGGCCAAAAATCACAGACGCCCTTCTCAAACACAAAAGCGATCATAAACAACACAGACGCGCTTCTGAAACACAGACGCTCCTGTCTGAGACCTGCAAAATAAAACTTGTTGAAAACACAGACGTGATTCCAGATTTCGCAGACGCTCCAGAAACTCAGAGACGCGATCCAAAAGTTCGCAGATGCGGAAAAACCTAAAATGTCGTTGAAAAATGTCCAATCTGCAACTTCAAAAACGCAAAATCTACAACAAAAAAGTTAAATGCAAAGGGACAAGAGTCCCACCTGGCGTGCCAAAATGTGTATGGTGAAAATGGATAACAATAATAACACGATTGAAAGGCTAAATGAATCCAACCACAAAACCCTAGCCTAACAACAACAAAGATCCACCATAACATATGAAGATTACCTAAGACAATGCAAATCACATGAAATCACAAAGATTATACCATCACATGTCCAATAGGGTTTTGATCTCCATTCTTCCTATCTCCATTGATCTTGCTTGATATATTTGCTCTCAAATTTTATGTGCACAAGAGATCAACAAAGAACGGAATGTGGTTGCAAGTAGGATCGTAGTGTAGTCAAAAATGATCATTAGGGTAGCATAAGTGATTAGGCATTATAATGCATCATTAGGGTTTGACAATGAAGAAGGCATCTCCTTAAATAGAAGACACAATATGAAATGGAGGGATAAGATTGAGAGGTGTAAAAAAGGAGGTCGGCTAGGATTAGAGGGTAGGTAAAAGAAATACCAAAATAATGAAAGAGGTAGGTAGTGTAGGAATTAAGAGATGAATGACATGTGTCATGGGTAGAAAAAGCTAATGAATTAATTAAATAAATAAAGATTTATTTAATTAATAGAAGAAATAAGATCAATTAAATAAATAAAAATATTTATTTAATTTAGGAAAAGGATAATTTAAATAAATAATATGTATTTATTTAAATGAGAAATAAGGCTAGAAGAGGATAAATGAATTAATTAAATAAATAAAGATTTATTTAATTAATAGAAGAATTAGGCTTAGATAATTAAATAAATAAAATATTTATTTAATTAGACATGACAATTTTGGGTGTCTACAGTATGAAATAAGAAAATATGTGGACATGAAATAATTTATCAATATATCTAATAGAAACAATCTCTTAGGTTTATTAATATCTAATAAATATCAAGGGGAAGATAATATCTACTATACTTATATAAAAAAGTAGATTTTTTTTACCAATCCAAGAGTGTATAAGATATATTAGAAATAATCATTCCCAATTTATCAATTGTCCCTTATCTAAAATTAGTTAAATAACAATCATCTATCAATATTTTAGAGATGTTAGAAGAATTGAGTGACACAAATTAGGGTTCAAATTTAGGTTAGTATTTTTCGATAAAGCTAAATGAAACCCTAATTGTATCTCTATCCCTAATCCTAACCCCTAATCATAATCCTAACTCTACCAATGTGTAAATAATAAAGATCAAGGAGGTGGTTACAATCCAACGTGTGAGGAAATTAATAAAGATTGGGGAGGTGGTTATAATCCAAAGTGCATAAATTAAACTATATGAAATAGTGCATGAACAATTAACTGGATTCACACAAGATTAAGATAAAAAAAATTATGTGTCTACAAATTCAATATGATCTGGCTGCATTTCACATTATTCTCTAGGATGTTTTAAAGAAGTAGAATTTATATGGCCAATCATAGTGGGCTTCAAGCATTGTGATGAAGACACAAAATAATTTTTAACAATTTTATACATATATTTGACATATATATTAGAATATTTTACCAATTTTGTTTGAATTATATTATAATATAAAAGAAATAATACTTTTTAAAACAAATTTGAAGTGGACGTGTGGCAATGTATAATACTTGGACCACTATTAATATTTTTAATTTGTATAATATATTTTATGCTATTATTTATTATATGCAATTCTCTAAGGTGTGTGACATTAAATAATCATAAATTAAATCATAATCCTAAGCATTAATCCTAATCAAAATCCTAATCCTAACCCTAACCATGGTCTAAATCCTTACCCTAACCCTAAACCTAACTCTAACCATTATGTAAACCTTAACCATAATCCTAACCCTAACCATGATGCAAATCATAACCCTATCTGTAATCTTAATCCTAACCCTAAAGTATAAGCCTAGACATAATCCTAATTCGAACCCCAACCCTATTCCCAACCCCAACCCCAAAACCGACCATGATATAAATCCTATCTCTAACCGTAATCTTGAGCAACAACACTAACCCTAACCCTAATCATGATTGAAATCCAAACCATAACTATAACCCTAACCATGATGTAAACCATAATTATAATTATAACCCTAACCATAACCCTAGCCCTAACCATAATGTAAAACGTAACCCTAGCCATAATCCAAACCATAAACCTAAACCTAAACCCTAAGTCTATCCATAATTTTAACCCTAACCCTAACCTTAATCCCAACTACGATGTAAACCATCACCCTAACCATAATCCAAACCATAAAGTAAACCTAACACTAATGATAATCCTAACCATAACCATAACAATAAACCTTAACCCTAACCTTAATCCTAAACTTTACCCTAAACTCAAACCTCAACTATAATTCTAACCCTAAACCTAACTTTAACATAAATCCTAACCCTAACCATAATGTAAACCCTAACCATAATCATAATGCTAACCTTAAACCTTAACCAAAACCATAATCTAAATCCTTACCCTAACTCTAACAATAATCCTAATTCCTAACCCTAACCATAATCCTGACCCTAACCCTACCCATTATGTAAATCTTAATGATAATCCTAACACTAACACTAAACATGATGAAAATCCTAACCCTATCCATAATCCTCACCATAAACCTAAACACTAACCCTAACCATATAATCCTAACCCTAACTCAACCCTAACCCTAACCATAATACTAACCTTAACCCTAACCCTAAATATAATCCTAAGCCTTAATCATAATCATAATCCTAACCATAACCCTAACCATAATCCTAACCATAACCATAACCCTAATCCTAACCATGATGTAAACCCTAACCTTAGCCATAATCCTAACCATAACCCTAAACCTTAACTCTAACCATAACCTTAAACCTAACCCTAACCCCAACCAGGATGTAAACCATAAACCAAACCATAATCCAAACCATAACCTAAACGTAAACCTAATGATAATCATATCACTAACCATAACCATAACACTAAAACTTAACCCTAACCTTAATCCTAAACTTTACCCTAAACTCAAATTTCAGCCATAATTTTAATCGTAAACTTAACTTTAACATAAACCCTAACCCCTAACCCTAACCCTAACCATGATATAAAGCCTAACCATAATCATAATCCTAACCATAAACCATAACCCAAAACATAAGCAAAACCCTTACCCTAACCCTAACCATAATCATAATCCCTAACCTTGACCATAGTCCTAATCCTAACCCTAACCCTAAACCTAAACCTAACCCTACCCATTATATAAATTTTAACAATAATCCTAACACTAACCCTAACCATGATGTAAATTTGAACCCTAGCCATAATCCTAACCCTAAACCCTAATCCTAACCATAATCCTAAGCCTAACCATAATCCTAAGCTTAACCCTAACCCTAACCATAATCCTAAGCCTTAATCCAAATCATAATCCCAACCATAACCCTAGATATTGTTCAACCCAACAATAAGAATAATAACTCTAGTAGAAGTCTCAACCCGAAGTTTGAACATTCACTTGGTAAAGTCACTATTTCCATAGCTATTATTCATTTGATTGTCAACCCAAGGACGCAATACTTGAAATGGGTATGCACTATATATGCACTAAGGTCCGACAATAGCTACTCTGCATTACTACAACAACTAACATCTATGCGGAAAAGATAAGCAAGAATTAAAACTATTGAAAGGCTATAGGAAAACTTTGGCATTAACATAATTCATTCAAGCAATACTGGCTTAGTTCAATGTTGCTAAACAAAAATTACTCTGTTTTGGTTTGGCTGCAAGAACAGTCAATGGATCTATTTCCAATGGCTGCAGGAACAATCAATGCAAGAACGTCTACTGCAGCTAAAGAAGAAAACTAATCTTAACAAAGGCACAGGAACACTCACCAAGTGGGCCCCCTTGGATGAGCGATTCCAGGTTTCCCAAAACAACTCTAAGTGCTTAGAATAACATATTTTTATTCATTGTTCTTCGGAAGTCATTACATGATTCAACATCAAAAGAAACTCAAAACACTTGTAACTTTATATCTAAAATCCTCTACTCTGCTTTCTCTCCTTTCTATCTAACCTCTGAAAAAGAGATAAAGACCTTTATTTAAAAGAAAACAATTATTTTCTATTACACAGATCACATCAATAAGAAGAGGCAGATAACTAATCAAGAAAGGAAACAACCAGAGTTAAGTCGCTAATAATGTGGATCTAAACCGAACCACAGTCATAACACATCATGGCAGTATTTTCAACACTAATGTCTACTTGAGTAAGACATCAGTAAAATTTGTGCAATATTTTCTTCTACCGTTCCTTACACTCATCAGCATTTCTGTTGATTCGATCTTTCAGTCTCCTCCTTGAATATCTCCTACTGCAACTAGCGCGACAGGAGAGCCTTCCCAACAACATCAATTTATTCTTGCAATCTCATAAAGAAAGAACATACAAGAACATACACATCTATTTTAATTAATCAAAACATCTATTAATTTCACACATGATATTGCTTAAACAATCCACATGGCAACAAGAATGAATAACATGGTTGTAGGAATAAATTGGCAAAGACAAAACATGTTTTAATAAGTTCGGGATAACATCTGAAATACATATAGTAAACTTCTGATACATCATTACTATTATGTAAATCAAAATATGAGAAAACTTAAGAGTTCTGAGGATAAAAATATGCTAACGTCTCAACTCATCATGCCCCCCAACTTTAAGGTCTTGTTGATCCTCCAGCAAGAGGAAAATTTCTTATTCTAGCACTAACTCTTAAGTCACCTATGGTTCCTTGACTTGTTCCTCCTGAAGGCAAATTTCAATAAAACCCCTCCATCTTTTCTAATCTAGCCTATCTGGCCTCCTCTGTAGCTGCTTCATAGGTGTGATCTGTAACCTTACATTCGAACAATGGCCACATAAGTATAGGGGGCTGAAAGATCAAAGGTAACCAGTTATTGGTTTTCATCCTACCAGTTGGATATATTTAGGGGCTATTTGCATAGCTGCATGAAAATTTGGCAGTGAATGAGGTTATCCTTGTTTCAATTCTTCTGGCAAATTATTCTAGCATTGAGTTAGGCCTTCAATTGCAACTACACTTTCATTTTGAACTAAATGCTCATATGCTTGGAATATTTCTTCCCTCATTGGCAACACTTGATTCCTCACATCTTGCCTTCCCAATAGCTTATGTCATTCATAATAGAGAACTCTTGGCTCTTTTGCTTCCTTCCTCAGTGGTAATGGACAATCAAATTCAACATCCCTATGTGTTTTGGCCTGTGCTACCATGCCGATCTCACTCTGAATCCATGACATTAAAGCTTTTATGTGGATATCACCAATGTATAACAAGGGATTCCACTCACTATCAGAAGTTGCAACATAGTTATGCAAGTAAATCTCACACAATGAATTTTTCACATCTGTTGGGGAAGTTTGATAGGCATCATAAAATTCATCAGGGGTTTCTAAAGAAGGGCTAAGGTCCCTGACAATGCGGTTTAATTTAAAATTTAAATACTGCTCTTTCAAATGCAGAGCATAAACTCTTGGTGATGCCCTACATTGCATTAACTCTGAGACTATACTAGTGATTGTATCAAATTTGGCTTCTAATTCTTCAATTTTATTATCCCTTTTTCAATTTTCTTCTATTGTTTGTCAATAATCCCTTGTAATCTAGCCCTTTCTATCTCCCACTGCCTGTAAAATGTTAATGCAATAGATAAACTACTGAGAGATGATGGAGGTCTAATAGTTGTTACCTTTGGACATGGAATTTCTTCAACAGGTTCCTCAAGTTGTCTTGCCACATATGCCAGACTTGAAAGTCTGTCAACATCATCCTCCTCCTGAATTTCAACTTCTGTTAGGCTCTCTTCTTCTGATGCTTCTACTGAAATAACCTCTATTATATCACTTACTGGACGAAATTTTTGGGTAGTACTCCTAGTTCTTCTTGCATAAACCTTTGGAGTGGTTGCAGGAACAGTTTCTACCTGTGGCTTTGCTATAGGAGTATTTCTCTTCGGTCTACACCTCTTGGCTGAAGGGGAAACTTGAGTTTCTTGAGGCTGAACCATAGGTTCATCTTCTGCATTAATTCCTTCTAATTCCTTCCCTTTTCTTTTAGAAGATGTTGACTCTCTTTGAAAAGAAGTGGAGGGTTGCTCCATGTTTGTCTCAACCATCTCTTCCTCCATAATAGTCACAGCTTCTTCAGCTATGAGCAATTCATTCTTTGCGGAAATTATGGGAGAAGGGGGTTCCCCCATTTCCTCCTTTTCAACTGCTAACTCATCTGCAACATGAGCATCTTCAACCCTAAACTGCAATATGTCTTCAAATACCCCCCATTCCATCTGTGAAAAATCCCTAAGAGAATGTTCTACCCGCAATTTTATCAAACCATGATGACTAATAGAATGATTTCCATTCTTTTGTGTTTCTTTGGCACTTGTGGAAATGAGGTGATATAAAAAATTAGGAACATTCACTCTCCGTCCATGCCGTAAATGACTAAGCAATTTGAAATGGGGTGAATGTAAATTCAAATGCCTCCCTTTGAAAGTAATGTACTTCATTACATATAAAGCCACCTGGGGCTACTCTGCTAAAAGGGAAAACCTCCTGGTTCCTTGCATGTCCACTATTAGAGGTCCATCTGTGGGGTGTGTAAATTCTACTCTAGCGCTTCTAACGTCTTTTGATTCTAGAAATAATTCTCCTTCCTGCAGCAACCCTGTAACCTCAGCTATCCGTTGCTCTGTAGCAATGACCCTTAATCCTTTAACAATAGCCTCACCTTCATTGAATGAATGCATAAACTCAGAGGCAATTTCTTCATTATAATCCCTTATTTTTAGAAAGTAGACAATCCAACCATGCTGCCAGAAATAATGCTCACAAAGAGAATCCTGTAGAAATGCATCATGGATTATTGGTTCATGGCGGATTGGATCTCCACCCATTTCTTAATTTGCTAATGTAGCAATCTCCACAGCTAAGAAACAAAGAACCAAAATACTCTACAGACTGAAAATTGAAACTTCCTTACCTATTTCCAAATTTGGCGGCATAATTCATTACTTTCTTATGCCAAAGAATATCTCATTAAAGGAATGATGGCAAGAAATCAAATCAAGGTATCGAAAAGGATGAGTAATTACTAATTTTGGAAACCGAACCATAAAACACCCCCCCCCCCCAACTTACTTTGGCACGTGTCCACACATGCTGAAAGGATTTAGGGAAGTGTACACGGATTTAGCAAAGGCAATAATCATAATGAAATCATAAATGCCTAATTAAAATAAAATAAAATATGTACATACTTGCAAGAGTGCGAAAAGAATGGTGAAATGAAATGAAATGACAGATAAGGAAATGAGATGATGTGGATGGAAAAAATTATTTATGGAGAATAATATTTCCATAAGACATGGAAATATTGTTGTGAAATGATGCGTGGAGAATTATGAAGTTGCAATTATGTTCACTGCAAAGGTTGGAGGAACCTTACCTCCAATACTTTGCTCAATTGCAAAAGAAACTTGACCAGTTGCTGCAGGAACTTGTGTTTGATCCTTTTTAGCAAATTGCTACAGGAACTCCTCTTTGCTGGCAGGCTTATGATAAAGACGCAATCTGTGACCATTTACCAAAAGCCTGAACCGAATTGGGTCAATTATGGTCAAACGAACAGCTCCATTGTTGAAAACTTCCTCTATCTCATATGGACCTAACCATCTGGTTTGCAGTTTTCCCATAGTATCTTTATATCTTGAGTCATATAATAGTGCATAGTCACCTGCTTTGAACTTTTTCTCTTTGATGTATTTATCATGCCACTTGGCTCTCTAATTTTGTATCAGTTTTGTCTATTGGACAACCATTTTTCTCCATTCATCCAAAGTATTCAATTGTTGAATACGTTCTTTTTGTGCTTCAGAAAGTGATATTTAATTGCAAAGATGTCCTTAGAGTTTTATGTTCAAACTCAATAGGCATCATTGTTGTTTTTCCATACACCATCTCAAAAGGTGTAAAACCAAACAGTGTCTTCCAAGTTGTTCTATATGCCCAAATTGCTTCTGAAAGTCTATGAGACCAATCTTTTTTATGAACAACTATTGTCTTGGTAAGAATAGCCTCAAGCTCCCTATTTGTAACCTCTACTTGTCCATTAGCTTGTGGATGATATGGAGTATATTTTTTGTGCCTTATATTGTATTCATTGACCAAGGCTGCAATCAATGTTGAAGTAAATTGTGGTCCTTGGTCTAATACATTTTCCCTTGGTACTCCATATCTTGTAAATATCTCCTCATAAAGGAACTCAGCCACCTTATTATCTTTTGCATGTGTCATGGCACGAGCTTCCACCCATTTTGTTACATAATCAGTACATACTAAAATGTAAGATTTTCCATTATAAGGGGGATCAATTGGGCCAACAAAATCTAATCCTCATTTATCAAACGGTGCAACCAATATTTGTGGATACAATGGCATCTCATTAGATTTAGTAGGTCTCCCCATGCATTGGCATCTATCAGACTTTCTTGTATACTGTGTTGCATCCTTATATAATGTGGGCCAATAATATCCTATATTCAGTATTTTGAGTGTTGTTCTTTTAGCAGCAAAATATCCTCCACATGGCTCATCATGACATGCATGCAAGATGTCATATGCTTCATCTTCTCTTACACATCTTCCCATGACTTGGTCAAGTCCAGTATAAAACAAACAATCAACAATCCATGAGAAGTTAAAGCTTTTCTCAACTAGCAACCTTCTTTCTTTAGGGGAGAAATGAAGTGGCATTTTAGCAACAACTAAATAATTGGCAATATCAACATACCAGGGAGTGTGGGCTTGTATAAGGAATAGATGTTCATTAGGAAAAACATCATCTATTACTGTAGGATCTTCCTGTAACTGAAGTCTTGAAAGATAATCTGCAACCACATTGGACTTTCCTGGTTTATCAGTAACTGTGATATCAAATTTCTGCATCATTAATAATCAGCAAGCTAATCTACAGGTAATTGAAGGCTTATTCATGAGATATCTGATTGCAATATGATCAGTATGCACAAATATGGGATACCTTGTTATATAGTACCTGAATTTGTTGAGTGCATATATAACTGCTAACATTTCTTTTTCAATGACTGTGTAATTTAACTCAGGCCCCTGCAAGTTCTTGCTAATATAATATATTGCACTCTCCAAGTTATCAACCTTCTGTCCTAAGACTGCTCCTATTGCATAATCAGATGCATCTGTATGAATTTGAAATGGTAAAGACCAATTCAGACCTTTAAGAATTGGTGCTTGGGTCAAAGCGTGTTTAAACTTTAAGAAAACTTCATTGCATGAATAAGTCCATTTAAATTCCATATCCTTGGTAAGTAGAGAATATAAGGGACTTGCAATTTTGCTGAAATCTTTGATAAACCTTCTTTAATATCTAGCATGACCAAGGAAACTTCTAACATCTTTTTGCTTTACTAGTGCATTGATATTTTGAATAACTTCAATTTTTGTTGGGTCAACCTGTATTCCTTTTATAGAGATATGGTGACCAAGGACTATTCCTTCCTGCATCATTATGAAGCACTTCTCACTGTTTAATGACAAACTATAGTCTTCACACCGTTGCAAAACTTTCTTCAGGTTCTCTAATGCTTCTTCAAATTCAAAATCATAAGTTGTAAAGTCATCCATATAAATTTTCATGATGTCTTGGGAAATATCTGAAAAATATGCTTATCACTGCTCTTTGAAAAGTGGTTGGAGCATTACACAATCCAAAAGGAAGATCATAATATGCATATGTTCCCCAAGGACAAGTAAATGTAGTCTTCTCTTGGTCCTCTGGGGCTATCTAAATATGGTTGTAGCCACTGAATCCATCAAGAAATGAAAAGTATCTCTTCCCAGCCAAAGAGTCTAATACCTGATCCACAAATGGAAATGGAAAATGATATTTTCTTGTTGCTAAGTTCAAAGCTCTATAATCAACACATAGTCTCCATTTTCCTCCTTTCTTAGGAACTATTACCAAAGGTGATACCCATTGACTATCAGAGATAGGATAGATAAACCTAGCCTTTAACAACTTTTGCAATTCCTCTTTAACTATTTCTTTTAATGCAAGATTGATTCTTCTTTGTGGTTTTGTAAGTGGGCTACAATTTTCTTTTGTGTAGATACGGTGGGTACAAACTGTTGGATCAATTCCATGCATGTCCTTGTAATCCCATGCAAAGGCATGTTTATGACATTTAAGCAAGTCCATGAATGCTACTTTTTGAGTATTTGCAAGATCACTATTGATATTCAAATATTTATTCAAATCAACTTCTATTTTGATAGTAAGATCAATCTGGGATATATCAAAAAAATGAGAAGTACATACTTCCTGCGGCAATAGAGTATGCAATATATCAGTGGCTGCAGGAAAGTCTAAATCTACAATATTTGGTACCAACTCCTGCAATTGTTGTTCATGTTTTAACTCATTTGTCAGAATTTTATAAAGAATTGAGTCTTCATCATGGAATTGCATGAATGGTCCTATATTAATCATCATAAGGAGATTAATAGAGTCAACTCCCTCAGATTCTTCTCCCAAAGTAGGCCAAACGGCTTGTTGTTGATCAAACTGGGGCTGAGCATGAGAATACAAAGCTAATGTTTTTGTAGAATTCCCATCTGAAATAGTCATATCCCTTGATCTACCTCCAATATATGCATTAGTCGTGGCAAGCCAAGGTCTTCCCAGAATCACCAGATATCCTCCTAATGTCGCCTTTGGAGACAGAATCATAAAGTCTGCAGGGTATTCCCAGGAATCCAAAGTAACAACCACATCTTCAATCATACCATTAGGTTGATCTGTAGAGCTGTCAACAAGTTGTAGGACTATAGGTGTAGGTCTGAGACTATTGATTTCAAAATGTTGCGTTACTTCTCTTGTCATCACATTAATGGCTACCCCTAAATCAACTAAAACATTCCTTATCTGAGTGCCATTAATGACTGTATTCACAATAGGACTACCAGGATCAAAATATTTAGGAATTGAAACCTTTCCTAGTATAATATCAGCCAGTTGACCCATCACATGCACTGTTTGCAGATCCTTCTTCTTCCTACCAGGTTTTTTTAGACATGCCTCCCTGAGTGCCTTACTGTATATAGGAACATCTTTTATTGCTTGCAACAATGGGATTTTAATACATACATGTTTCAGTTGATCTATGATATCAAAACCTTGCTCCTATTCTATAAGAACTTCTTTTTCTTGCAATCTCTGGGGAAATGGGCGTAGTCTCTATGTCTGAGGTATTGTGGCTATTGGATTAGAGATTTCTTGTTCTTCTTGCATTTCAGTTATAACTAGAGGAGATGGATTAGGCAGAGTTGTCCCGAATCTGAGGTGAATATCACTTATAGATAGAGAATAGGTTGGGTATTGATTAGGTTCAGTTGAATAAACTTGTTGTTGCTGCTGAGATTTAATATTAGGATTTGGCATTCGTTTAGTGGGCAAATGTGTTGGTTTAGGTGGAACAACAGTGGCTGCAGGGGGGGCATTATTGCAGGCAGTTGTGGCTATTGAATAGGCTGTTGATATCCAGAAGATTGGGTAGTCCATGGTTGACTCCCCCTCCATTGAGGAGTAGGTTGCCAATTCCCTTGAAAATGGTTCCCTTGTGCCTGAGGTGGATACCAATTTCCCTGTGGTTGCTGCCACTGTGGCATTTGACTAGCAAAATGTTGCCCTTGGCCTTGAGGACCATACAAGTTTGGGCATATGGTGATTGCCATTGATTATTTGGTACATAAGAATTTCCACTATAACTAGAAAAAGAAAGTGGATCCAGAGGCATACCTTGTCTTCAAAAATTTGGCCTTCTTTCAGCAACATAGAAAAATTGTTCATCCTCACCTTGTATTGGCTTGAAGTCAGGAACCTCAAGATTTGCAACCATTTTACATCTACAATCCCTTTTTCTTTGTCTATAATGAGGGCAAAATTTTGCAAACAATGCATCAGCTTTTTCATGCTTCTTCTTAGCTAAGAGTGCATCCAACTGAGTAGCCATATTGTTTATGATGCCCTCTTTAAAATCCTTCAACAAATGGCTAAGTTCCATTCTAGAAACTCCAGTACTAGATGTTGATGAAGGAACTCCTGGCTTGAAATGCCTATTTTTTTTAGAAGCTGATCTAAAATATTTCTTACAAATTTGTCCTATTTCATTCCATGTAGATTGTGTAATGTCACCTCCTCCCATAAGATCCAAAGCATCAATGCATTCATCACTGATTCCTCTTAAAAATATCAGCTTGAGGGAATCCTCATTTAGAGTGCTATGCTTGGAATTCTTGACACTAAACAGAAACCTTTCTAGGTAATCCTCGAGACTCTCATCTTCTTTCTGTGTCATTCTAAAAATATCATCCCCATGGTGATCAATGCCTCTACAATAGTCTTTATACTTTGCAAGAAACAATCATTTCATCTCATCCCATGTATTGATTGTGCTATTACCCAAACTCATAAACCATCTTAAAGATGATTCTTTCAAAGTGGCAAGAAATATTTTGAGTCTATGGGCATCTCTAGTATAATCAGAACTCCTACAGAGAACATCAAACTCAAACAGAAATGTGTCTAGATCCTTTGTCACTAATCCATAGAACTTAGGGAGGGAAGAAGATGGAATGTTCTTGAGATTAGCATTATCATGCTGATCTGATATGTGAAACTCAAATGTTAGGTCCAAAGGTGGATTATTCGCACCAGGAGGTGGATTTCCTTGCATTGAACTTGTGGGGGGAGTTACCAAATGAAATTCTTCTTCTGGTGGTCCAAAAAGGAAATGAAGGTTGCCTTCAGAAAATTTAGATTTAGGGTGGTTCAAGTTCTCTACGATTTGATAAAGTTCAGCAAAAGGATTTATATCTGGGGAATTAATTTCTGCATGATTAGGATGACTGGGTAGAAATCTACCTAGAACATCTCTTCTTCGCCTATGCATCCAAGTTCATAAATTTTTTCGAACAATCAGGTATGCCAGAAAAATAATTAACTGAAAACTGAAAAGACAATAACAATAACAGGTTCTTAGTTTGACACCATCCTCAGTAATGGGGCCAAAAATGTTCAACCCAACAATAAGAATAATAACTCTAGTTGAAGTCTCAACCCGAAGTTTGAACATTCACTTGGTAAAGTCGCTATTTCCATAGCTAGTGTTCATTTGATTGTCAACCCAGGGACGTAATACTTGAAATGAGTCTGCACTATATATGCACTAAGTTCCTGCAATAGCTACCCTGCATTACTGTAGAAACTAACATCTATGTGGAAAAGATAGGCAAGAATTGAAACTATTGAAAGGCTACAAGAAAACTTTTACATTAACATAAATTCATTCAAGCAATACTAGCTAAGTTCAATGCTGCTAAACAAAAATTACTCTGTTTTGGTTTGTCTACAGGAACAGTCAATGGATCTATTTCCAATGGTTGTAGGAACAGTCAATGCAAGAACGTCTACTGCAACTAAAGAAGAAAACTAATCTTAACAAAGGTACAGGAACACTCACCAAGTGGGCCCCCTTGGATGAGTGATTCCAGGCTTCCCAAATCAACTCTAAGTGCTTAGAATAACATATTTTTATTCATTGTTCTTCGGAAGTCATTACATGATTCAACATCAAAAGAAACTCAAAACACTTGTAACTTTATTTCTAAAATCCTCTGCTCTGCTTTCTCTCCTTTCTATCTAACCTCTGAAAAGAGATAAAGACCTTTATTTAAAAGAAAACAATTATTTTCTATTACAAAGAACACGCCGATAAGAAGAGGCGGATAACTAATCAAGAAAGGAAACAACCGAAGTTAAGTCGTTGATAATGTGGATCTAAACTGAACCACAGTCATAACACATCGTGGCAGTATTTTCAACACTAATGTCTACTTGAGTAAGACATCAGTAAACTTTGCACAATTACTTTTCTTCTGTCATTCCTTATGCTCATTAGCATTTCTGCTGATTTGATCTTTCAGTCTCCTACTTGAATATCTCCTACTGCAACTGGTGCGATAGGAGAGCCTTCCCAACAACATCAATTTATTCCTGCAATCTCATAAAGAAAGAACATGCAAGAACATACACATATATTTTAATTAATCAAAACATCTATTAATTTCACACATGATATTGCCTAAACAATCCGCATGGCAACATGAATGAATAACATGACTGCAGGAATAAATTGGCAAAGACAAAACATGTTTTAATAGGTTCAGGCTAACATTTGAAATACATATAGTAAACTTTTGATACATCGTTACTATTATGTAAATCAAAATATGAGAAAACTTGAGAGTTTTAAGGATAAAAATATGCTAATGTCTCAACTCATCAGCTATCACCCTAATCATGATGTAAACCATAATCATAATCCTAACCCTAAATCTAACAAACCATAACTCTAACCATGATGTCAACCCTAACCCTAACCCTAACCATGATGTAAACCCTAACCCTAGCCATATTCCTAACCATAACAATAAACTTAAACCCTAAGTCTAACCATAACACTAACCCTAACCTCAATCATGATGTAAACTATAATCCAAACCTATCCTAAACCTAACCCTAATGATAATCCTATCCCTAACCATAACCATAACACAAAACCTTAACCCTAACCTTTTAAATGCATTATCTACCACCGCGCAAATGACGATTGCGACTAACACGATGTGTCAAGCGCTTTCGCAATTTCGCGACTTCACAAGTCTATACCATCTGTTGATCTGCGAGACGGTGATATCAACTAACACGGCATGTTAGGTGCTTTCAGAGTTTTGCACCTGGCCTATTAAATGCATTCTCTACCATCACGAAACAACGATTGCGACTAACATGGGTTGTTATGCGCTTTCGCAATTTTGTGACTTCACAGGTCAAACCATTTGTTCTCCCACTGGATGACAATTGTGACTAACACACAATTTTAAGCGCCTCTGCAGTTTCGCATGAACATATACAACCGATTGCGACTTTCATCATTGCACTAATTCGTAGATTAAGCCCAATCTGTTAACCCGTGAAACGACAATTATAACTAACACGACCTGTTTTTCATGGATTCTAACCCTAAAACTAACTATATATCTAACCCAAAACCTAACCCTTAACCCTAATCCCTCTAATTGAATGATAACCCTAAACTCAACTCTAACCATATATTTGAACCCTAAATACAACTTGATCCCTAATCTAAGCATTTAATTGAACCCTATTCTTAAACTTAACCATTTTCCTCAATTGTAACCATAATTGAATCCTAGCTCTAAACTTAACCCTAACCCTAATTGAACTCTAATCCTAACCCTGATCCAACCCAAACCCTAATCCTAATTTGTCTAAAGTAATTCTTGGCATACCTAATACATAGCCTAGCAGCCTAACATCAAAATTATTTTTTTTCCAGATCCAGATCAGTCTAAAGTAATTCTTGGCATGGATCCCCTTTATTCACTCGATTGTCAAATTTGGTGGCAGTCTTGTTAATTGTCATGTATTCTTTCTTGTCAAACTCGGTAGTTTTCCTATCAATTTGTCACAGAAGTACGTATGGGGGATGAAGATAAATAACAAATTAGAGGTGGAATTGGAGGCAGAGACATGAAGGGTATCGTTGAGGAAGAGCCTGAAAAAAAATGGTGACTTTGATACTATTCTTAATGCTCTCGTGCTCATCAGTAATTGTTCTGTCACGACCGATTCAGCTCAACAATGTTTCGGACGGACAAGCTATGTTGGCATTCTGGGCAAGTATCACTATGGATCTCTATAACTCATTAAGCGATTGGAATTCCACACATCCAGTCTGCAATTGGAGCGGAGTGAATTGTTACACACGCAGACAGCGAGTCGTGGAACTCAATCTTACAGGTATGTCGTTGCAAGGCTCCATCTCGCCGTTACTAGCTAATATTTCATTTCTTCACGTGCTTGACCTCAATAACAATGCTCTGAGCGGGCATATTCCCCCTGAATTGGGAAATCTTGCTCGTTTGAGGAACATTCGCCTCTCCAATAACAGATTAGAAGGCTCTGTACCCTCCACGTTTAGCAATTGTCGGTTACTGAAAACATTCTTTGTTTTTCGCAATCATTTGAGTGGAGGCATTCCTTTGGAGATAGGGCTTCTCATAGGATTGCAAATGCTCTGGCTTTCAGATAACAAGTTAACAGGCTCCATTCCGTCTTCCTTGGGAAATTGTTCCTCGTTGAGATTACTGTCTCTGGGTAATAACAGGCTCAGGGGTTCCATTCCTCTCGAATTAGGCATGATTTCCCAACTCAACATGCTACGCCTTCGTCATAACCATCTTACAAGACAAATTCCGCCCACCAACTCTAACTTCACTCCTCTGCAAGATTTGGAGCTTCATACCAATAGTTTGTCCGAAAATAGTCCCTGGGAGTTTAGTGCCAAACTGTCTCAATTGTAGAAACTGCTAATATGGGGTAATCGACTGACTGGTAGAATCCCAAATTCTCTTTCTAACTGTACCCAACTCAATGTTATTGATCTGAGAGTCAATAAACTAAATGGCACAGTTCCAAGGGAGTTTAGTCAATTGAGTAACCTTGAGCACCTCTTTCTAGGAACAAACAGGCTTGTGAGTGGTAGTAGCAATAGATTAGTCATTCTCTCTGCATTGTCTAATTGCTCTCTTCTTGAGCAGATACATTTGGGTGAAAATGAGCTTACTGGCACTCTGCCACCATCGATTGATCTCCTTCCTTCCAAGCTTTCTATCTTCAACTTGAGCTACAACTATTTAGATGGACAAATCCCACCACAAATTGGCAACCTGGGTAATTTGACATTACTCAATTTACAGGGGAATTTCTTTAATGGATCTATTCCTTCATCATTGAGGAGGCTTACAAAGTTGGAACGATTGTTCCTAGGAAAAAATAGTCTACAGGAAAACATCTCAACAGAAATTGGTGACCTACCAAGATTAGGTCTCATGTCTTTATACCAAATTCAGCTATCTGGCTCAATTCGCCCTTCTTTGGGCCACCTGCACCAGCTTCGAGTGTTATACCTTCATCAGAACAAGCTTTCAGGAGAAATTCCTCCTAGTCTAGGGGACTGCTGACTGTTGGAAGTGATTGAATTATCTTACAACAATCTGAGTGGAGAGATCCCACCAGAGCTAGCTGCTCTTCCGAATCTGAACTTATATTTCAACTTGTCGAACAATCTATTACTAGGCTCTCTGTCACCAGTGATTGGCAAGATGACAATGGTGCAGGCCATAGATGTTTCTTCAAATTTATTAGTGGGTTCAATACCTAGCACAATTGGAAGCTGCACATCAGTGCAATACCTTAATCTATCACACAATTCTGTGCATGGTCCAATACCAGATTCACTTCGGCAACTTCAGAGCTCGGGGGACCTAGATTTGTCCTGGAACAATTTGCCAGGAACCATACCAGAGTCCCTAGAAACACTCAAGATGCTTCACCACTTGAATTTATCCATGAATAAGTTAACAGGAGAAGTGCCCAAAGGTGGTATTTTCAGAAGGCTTACTAATGCATCATTTGTAGAAAATGTGGGTCTGTGTGGACCATGGATACATAATATGCCATCATGCCCTTCTCTTGTGTCTCACACTCATAATTCTCATTTGAAAAATTGGAGGATAATAGCTCCTGTTGTTGTCACAACTTTTTTTATCTGCATTTGCTTCTTAGCTTTCTTA
Source organism: Cryptomeria japonica (assembly GCF_030272615.1). Lineage (NCBI taxonomy): Eukaryota > Viridiplantae > Streptophyta > Pinopsida > Cupressales > Cupressaceae > Cryptomeria > Cryptomeria japonica. Next base: position 286,789,560 of record NC_081414.1, on the reverse strand, counting down.
ATTTGCAAGTATGGGAAGAAGAAAAGTAGTACAAACTTGCAAACTACAGAAGCTTTTCATTTGAATTTGGGCCTGCCTAGAATTTCACAAGAGGCTATTATGGCTGCAACTAATGGGCTTAGTGATGCCAACCTTTTAGGGGTTGGTAATTATGGATCAGTGTATAAAGGGGAGATGAGTGATGGCACACTAATTGCTATTAAGGTTCTCAATTTGCAAAATGAAGATGCTCATCAAAGTTTTGATAGGGAGTGCAAGGCTTTAGGCAGGGTCAGGCACATAAATCTGGTTGGAGTCATTACTTGCTGCTCCAACCTTGATTTCAAAGCTTTGATTTTCCCCTATATGCAAAAGGGCAGCTTGGAAGGCTGGATATACCCTGAGGGAGATGAGTGTGAACTAAGTTTGACAGAAAGACTGAGCGTAGCCATTGACATAGCTCAAGCCTTAGCATACCTTCATCAACAATGCTTTGTACAGGTTCTGCATTGTGATTTAAAACCCAGTAATGTATTGTTGGGAGACGACATGATAGCACATCTGACAGACTTCTGCATTGCAAGAATAGTCTTGGCCAACTCTATGGATTCCATGACTTCCGCCTCACATTTACTCAAAGGATCAGTAGGCTACATTGCCCCAGGTATGTATGTTTGCTAAATTTTACTTTGTATTTAAACCTATCAGTGAATGCTGGAATGAAAAAATTAACTGAATCATTCTGTAGAGTATGGATTGGGTACAAGGGTGTCGACCAAAGGAGATGTGTTCAGCTACAGAGTATTATTACTAGAGATGTTTACAAGAATGAGGCCAACGAATGCCATTTTCAAGGATGGATTAAACTTGCCAAAATGGGCAGCTGAAAATCTCCCGCATAGAGTTAGTGAAATAGTTGATAGAAATCTGTGGAGAAATCTGTGGAGAGAAGACCAAGGTAGCAAGAATGTGATAACTGAAATCATGGACGTAGGGCTGCTGTGCACACGAGAGTCCCCTCAAGAACGACCCAACATGCTTCAAATTGCTTACATTTTAGAGAAAATTAGGACCAATATGTACCGTGTCATACTAAGATGAATTATGTTATATCACTATTCTTTGAACATACTCACAGGAATTCTTCTTACTTCCATCAATTCTCAGGAGATCAAGCTTTCAAGCCTAAAAGTTCAAGACAAACATTTTTGGGAATCTGTCTTTCATTACTATTGTATACATTTATAAATAAAAAATAAAGTAAAATGCTATTTTATATTGAATAGATTTAATCTTAGGACTTTGAAAAATTATGTTATATCTTTATGAGTTTGATTTCTATTCTCGATTAGATTATGTAGTTCAGGGTCGGCAGATTGTGAGCCATTGATCCAAGTGCGGATGCACAGAAATTTTGAGGTGAGGGGGACTCCAAAAAATATCAAATCAAGCGGCATCCACTGCTCTCATCAGTCGAAACAAGCTAGATGGTCTGCTGCAAAAATTTCGATAGCAAGAGGTAGTCGAGATAATAATGACCATAATTTATCCACCAAACAACATGGGGATCTTTAAAGGCTCTTGTAATAATTAAATGAGTTAGGCAACACAACTTTTCAAATGATGAATAAGAATGGTCATTATCCACCAAACAACATGGGGATCTTTAAAGGAACTTGGAATAACTAAATGAGTTAGGCAACACAACTTTTCAAATGATGAATAAGAAGCACACCTCACATTTATGGCCTTCAACATTTTCATTGTATAGATTTGTTATTATACATCTGTTTACATCAATCACATCATCTCTTGTAACAATAAAGGAATAAAACCTAGTTATTGGATTAGGGTATTCTAGTATTCATTACATCTTACATCATTACATCGAATCTTAAGAGTCTTCGTATAATATTAGCCACATCATTATTTATAAAACATACATTATCTTCAAATTTATTAAAATTGTTAAATCAATCAACAAAACTTGTCAAAGGCTAGGGGGAGTGAGTGTTTGTTATACATAGTAAAACTCAGCACCACTTTGTCCTTATAGTGTACATATAGATATTAGATAAATATTTGTTATATGTACAAATTGTCAACATGAAATGGCTTGAGAGGAAAGAGGAGGCCTTAAATGCTTGAGAAGACATGGTGGTCACCCTAGGGGGTAAGGTCAGGGTTGAGTTTATTGCATAATCACTTTGTCCAAAGGATAAACTCTTGCGCAAGAGTTAATGGATAACCATTGTCAAAGCAATGAATGCTTGAAGAGATCCATGGGTTAGATAAGGGTTAAGTTAGAGAAAAAGTCTCTAACCAAGGGTTGAAGTTGAGTTAATCATTAATGGTTTTTGAAGACTTTGGAGGTTAGCTTGTTGAAGACATAAAACTTTTAATGGTTTATGAATACTTTGAGGGTTTTTGAGAAGTGACCTTCTCTTAATGAATGTGCAAATGTTTAAGGGGGAGATTAGGCTAATTAGGATGGTTTAGAAGAATCTAGAAGATAATTAGTCATGCAAATGGATTTGCTAGGAGAATGCAAGTGGGAGGATATTTTGGATTTAATTTTGAAAGAAAATGATTTATTTCAAAAAGTGGTTACTACTTGCATTGGAAGGATATTTAAATAAATATTGATTTATTTAAATAAGATACAAATTTTAATTTAATGCAAATTTAATTAAATAGGAAATGGGGGTTTAATTAAATAAAAATAACTTATTTAATTAAAGTTTAGAATGTGGTCAATTAAATTAAATTAATAGAAGAATGTGGGGTTTATTAATTAAATGTGATTTAATTAATAGAGGAATTGATTTAATGGATTAAATATTTATTTAATCAAATGGTCAGATTTATACATCTACAATCCTAAAGAAAAGGTTTGGTATCATTCTAATAAAGTTTTAGGACAAATGTGTTCATATTTTCATCTTAGCCCTGTGAAATCCAAGAGTAAGTCAAGTCTTAGGGGGGAGGATGTAGTGCCCCTCCATGATTCATACTCTATAATTGTTATGGTAGATACTGATGGAATCTTCTCGTGTCTTGATACTTCTTGTTTCATGCTTCGCTCTTTCATATTTTGAGATACTTTTGCATATTAGTAGATATAGTATGGTATTTATGATGATTTTATATTTAGGATTACCTGATGATGTTAGGGTTTACTATTTGTTGGACCTTGTGATAATGCATTTCCTAGGTGTTATGATTTATGTTTAATACTTATGATATTATATCTTTTGCTAACCCTAATTTTGATAATTCTATTTGATATGAAGGATGGTTGTTTGACTACGTTATATCTATGACTATGTTATTTTACTATCTGCAAGTGTGTAAGGGATGATATCACATCACTTGTATATATATATATATATATATATATATATATATATATATATATATATATATATATATATATATATATATATATATATATATATATATATATATATATATATATATATATCTGTGTGTGTGGGTGTGTGTGTGTGTGTGTGTGTGCACAACCCTTTTATTCTATTTTAATTGATTTAATTTATTTGAGATTTATTATGATATAAGGTTAATTATTACTAATATTAATTTATTATATTTATTAAAATTTATTTATATTAGATAAGGTGTAAATTATGTAATAGTATCCTTGTATTATTTATGTGTGTATTTTGAGTAAGTGGGATTGAATAATTAATGTATTTGTGTTCCCTATTTTCCTTCCTCATTTCTAAGAGGAATTATTTGATAAATAATTATGTTTTATTGGTGGCAATAAATATTTATGTGCATAAAATATTCTAAGTGGGATGTTATATTGTATGCTTATTATTAAATGAGTTTTGATATATATAATTTAATCCTTTGTTGTGATTGGTTGGGGAATTTGGTTGTTTCCCATATAAACACCAACTCCCATTTTTGGGAATGGTATTTGTCCATGAAATAACATGTTTTGGATATGGATAATTTGCTAAAAAAAAATTAGATTTTGCAGGAAATTTGTGAGTAGAATTGCAACCTTGTTTGTGTTAAATTTAGAGGATTTTAGAGAGAGTTTTTGAGATGATTGTGTAAGAATTTAAGTGGCTTCTATTGGATATTGTTGTCGTGTGTTTGTTGATTGATAAATCTTGTTGTATTGATTGAAATTATTATTTTTGTGGGGGTTGTATGTGCAAGAGTGGTTCTTCATCTTCTCTTTGTCCATTTTCTAGGTTGGATACTTAAGCCATTTGATTTTCATGTATACATTGAAATGATCTATGCCTTTGGAAAGATTGTTTTATCTATGTTTCTAAAGCCTTGATTTCATTCTAGAATGATTACGTATTTATGGTTTGAAATTTGTAAGTTAGATGAAGTAGGTATTTCCTTTGATGCATTTTTCTAGACTATTTTTGGTGTTTTGGCTCTTTGAGTTTCATTATTTATCTTGGGGTTGATAAAATGACATTTTTGGAAATGGTATTCACCTCTCTCAAATGGGTCTTAGTCAGTTTTGGCATTTCTGGTTGTTTAGTTATAGAGATTTGTGTGCATGTGTGTAAAAGATTATACCTCCACAAAGATGCTAAAAAATAATTGCTAATGACAAATTTGTCTAAAAGATTCTCCAAAAAGTGGAATTTTTTTTGTGTGTCTAAAAACCCATGTTTTTCACCTATGAAAAGGATGTGAGGACCATTGGATTACTCAAAAGGGCCCACTGTCCTCTTTTGTGTGGCCCAGGTATCAGACATCAGATAATATCCAATATCCAATATGTTTTCGTAAGGGTGCCAACAATTGCGTCGGTTCCCTTTCTCATAGGTATCGGATATCCGATTATATCTGATATCAGATATTATTTCATATAAGGGCACCAACAATTTTATTGGCACCCTTTCTTATATGTATTGAATATTTGATACCTTGTTTAGGATAGAGAGAGAGAGAGAGAGAGAGAGGGGACTTGAGGGGGTGGGAAAGGGAGAGAAGGGGATAGGGAGAGTGTGTGAGAGAGAGAGGGAAGGGGAGAGGGAGAGGGGTTGGGAAAAGTAGGGGGGGAGAGGAGTCCAAGAGATGAGAGGGGGAGGGAGAGATAGAGAGAGAAGGGGAAAGGGCTCGAGGGGGTGGCCAAGGGAATGGGATAGGGAGAGATAGAGAGAAGGGGAAAGGGCTCAAGGGGGTGGGAAATGGAAGGAGGAAGGGGGGAGAGAGAGGGGGGGGGTTGGGAAAGGGAGCGGGGAGAGAGGAGTCCAAAAGAGGAAATGAAGAGAGAGATATGGAGAGAAAGGGAAAGGGATCTAGAGAGAGAGAGAGAGAAGGGAAGAGCGAGAGGGGTTGGGCAAGGGAGGAGGGAGAGAGGAGTTGAGAAGGGGAAAGGGAGAGATAGGGAGAGAAAGAGGAAAGGAGTCTAGAGAGAGAGTAATTAGGGGGAGGGAGAGAGAGGAGGAGATGGAAGTGTCGCGAGAGAGAGAGAGAGAGAGAGAGAGAGAGAGAGAGAGAGAGAGAGATTAATTAGATTGAGGGTGAGAGGGGAGAGATGGAAGTATCAACCAAGGGAGACGAGGGAGGAAGGGAGAGAAGGGTAAAGGGAGAGGGGTGAGAGAGAAGGAGAAGTGGATAGGGAGAGGGGGTGGGCAAGGGGGAGAGAGAGAGAGAGAGAGGGGTGGCATTGAGAAAGGGAGGGGAAGAGAGGAGTCCAGAAGAGAAATGGGAGAGATAGGGAGAGAAAGGGGAAAGGGATCTAGGGAGAGAGAGAGGAAGAGGGGATAGCAAGGGATACAGGGACCTTGCCCCTCTCTCTCTCTCTCTCTCTCTCAACCCCTCTCCCTCTCCCCTTCTCTCTATGTCTCTCCCTATACCCCTCTCTCCCTTGCCCATCCCCTCAAGCCCTTTTCCCTTGTAGACTCTACTCTCCCTCGTCCCTTGCTCAACCCCTCTAGCTTTCCCCTTCTCTCCCTCTCTCTCTCTCTCTCTCTCTCCCCATCCCCTTCTCTCTCTCTATCCCCTTCTCTCCATATCCTAAACAAGGTACTAGATGTCAGATATTATCTGATATCCGATACCTTTTTAGGTTTTTGTCTTATTATTATTATATATTATATTAATATTATAATATATTATTAATATATTATATTTTAATAAACATTGAAGAGACATGCTGGATCACATAATTGACAAGTTTACAACCAAACACAATGTCATTAAAACCAAACCTTCACCAATAGGAGTTAAGTTTCAAATCCAACCATTATTGTGAGTGATGGGAAACATATTCTATAATATTAATTTCTTGACCTTGTGTATTGATGAGATAAATTTCTTCATGATTATGACAAAATACATCATTGTTGACTGCAATCATTTTTCTTCACACAAGTGTAGGTACATTAATTTATATTAATTAATTCACATCTACCTACCAAAAGCAAGTGCACATTAGTCATTCAGAGAGTATATGCATTAATGTGATGGTGGTTTTAATCCCTTTCAACATTATGAAAAACTACATATTATAATACTATATAATATATTATATATGATATAGAAAAATAATAAAAAATGGATATCCAAAAGCATCAAATATCCGTAACCTATGGATATATCTGATATCTGATATCTTTTCATATAAAGGCACCAACAATTTCATTGGCACCCTTTCTTATATGTATTGGATATTCGATACCTTGTTTAGGAGAGAGAGAGAGAGAGAGAGAGAGAGAGAGAGAGAGAGAGAGAGAGAGAGAGAGAGAGAGAGAGAGAGAGAGAGAGAGAGAGAGAGAGAGAGAGAGAGAGGTGGGGGGGTTGGGCAAGGGAGTGGAAGAGAGGAGTCCAGAATGGGAAAGGGAGAGGGAGAGATAGGGACAGAAGGGGAAATATCTCAAGGGGTGGGCAAGGTAGAGAGAGGGGGGGTTTGGGAAAGGGAGGGGTGAGAGAGGAGTCCAAAAGAGGAAATGGAGAGAGAGAGATATGGAGAGAAGGGGAAAGGGATCTGGAGAGAGAGAGAGAGAGAAGGGGAGAGCAAGAGGGGTTGTGCAAGGGAGGAGGGAGAGAGGAGTCGAGAAGGGGAAAGGGAGAGATAGGGAGAGAAATAGGATAGTAATTAGGGGGAGGGGGAGAGAGGAGGAGATGGAAGTGTTAAGAGAGAGAGAGAGGGTAGAGAAGGAATTATCAACCAAGGGAGATGGGGGAGAAAGGGAGAGAAGGGTAAAGGGAGAGGGGCAAGAGAGCAGGAGAAGTGGATAGGGAGAGGGGGTGGGCAAGGGAGAGAGAGAGAGAGAGAGGGGGGGGGGGGCGTTGAGAAAGGGAAGGGGAGAGAGGAGTCCAGAAGGGAAATGGGAGAGATAGGGGGAGAAAGGGGAAAGGGATCTAGGGAGAGAGAGAGAGAGAGGAAGAGGGGGCTAGAAAGGGATACGGGGACCTTCCCCCTTTTTTACTCCTCTCACCCCCTGCCTTTCCCAACCCCTCACTCTCTCTCTCTCTCTCTCTCTCTCTCTCTCTCCCTTGCCCAACCCCTCTCCCCTTCTCTCTCTCTTTCTCTCCCTATCCCCTTCTCTCCCTTTCCCACCCCTCAAGCCCTCTCCCCTTCTAGACTCTACTCTCCCTCCTCCCTTTCCCAACCCCTCTAGCTTTTCCCTTCTCTCCCTTTAGCTTTTTTGATACTTCCATCTCCTCCCATCCCCCCCCTCTCTCTCTCTCCATCCCCTTCTCTCTCTATCCCCTTCTCTCCCTATCCTAAACAAGGTATTAGATGTTAGATAGTATTTGATATCCGATACCTTTTTAGGTTTTTGTCTTATTATTATTATATAATAAATATATTATTATATATTATATATTATATATTAATATTATAATTGTTGGTAAACAGATTTGTCTTTTTTCTGAAATCTTAATATAAAACACAAAATATGACTCTGATTCACCCTTTGTGAAAAGAAAACAAATTACCAACAGTTGGATGAATTAATTGAAATCCAACCTCTGCATTAGAGGGCAGCTCCTCATTTGATTTGCAATGAATTTATTATATATATTAACACTTTTAACCAGAAAGCATTGAAAGGCTCCAGCATTTATCCATCAACACAAATAAATGCCTTCAAAACTGCAACATAGGTAAATATTTCAAAGAATATTCAAAGGAGAGTTCACAGACTCTAATTCATAACATTCTTGCTACATACATTTAAAAATAAAATGGGGACTCAGCAAGAGAAACTAATAGCTCAATCAAGACTCTCCCATGCCTCACAAGGCAAGGGGGATCAAGCAAATCAATACAATCACGTGAGTCGTCCAACATTGAATAGTAAACATGAATTGAAAGGAATTATAGAGGCAACTAATCATCAAATTATATTGTGCCCTTAATAAACTTAAGAAAGATTGCAGATCTAAGAACGCATAGATTCAGAGATAACACAACATTTCATTAATAACCAGTCATTATATCATCCAGACAATTCATATCAAAATTTTATCTACTGCTCCCAAAATCACAGTTTTCGGAAACCATTCAAAGGCAAGCTTTTCAGCTTAAATAGCCACTAGGCCATAGTATTTTTTACATGCTTTGACAAATAACATTGACTTTCACTTCGGTGAAAGAAACCATTAAAATAACATAAAAAAAGAACTAAACTAATAGCCACTAAAAGGCCAACATTTCATTGTAAAGCAACTAAGCATCCACCGCTGCTGAGGAAGTTACGGGCTTGTCCTACTTTGTCGCGGATCCACACCATTCTAGGTGTGTTGCCGAAAAGTTCAGTATAACTTGGAAATAGGGCAGGCCAATGTGTATGATCCTTTTCTTCCACACTTCTTTGTCCATATTCACTTGCGTGACCTTCGCTTTATGAACCTCTAAGTGATCCGAACAGACAATGAGCATTGATTCAATCCTTGCTACTTTTGAGAAGTCATCAGTAGTTAAGGATTTTGTGGTTTGAATGGAATGAACTCTATCTTGAAAGACTTTAATAATGTCTACAACTTCCTTAATTACCTTGGCTCCCTCCTTCATGAGTTGGATATCAATACATTTAAGGTCCTTCTGTATAGTGTCAATCAAGTCAGTCAGCCCCTTGAGTAGCTTGGTGGACTCTTCATGTCCCTACCTGATGATTGAATTGTGCCATTCCACGTTCTTCTTTGATACGTATAGCACATTATCATCTAGGTTCTCCACTGGTTTCTCAGCTAGGAACTTCATCACTCCATACTTTTGGACATCATTCATTTGTGCGAGAACTGCTACCCACTTAATTCTTTCCTTTTCCCAGCGACCGTCTCCAGCTCAAGCTCTTTACTCATAGTTTCTACATCCTTATAAACCTTAACCATATTAATGATATATTCTGGTCCTTGTTGAATTATCAGGTCCAACCACTTGTTAAACATCTCCGTCACTACCCTGTTTCTTTGAACTTGATCGAGCATCTTCTAGTTTGCTGGAGACTTGGGGTCAAATGACACTGGTATCTACGATAATGGTTGAGGATCTAGATTGTGAATAGTGTTGATGTATTCTGCCATCTGTGTGACCATTTGCTTCATTTCTCTCTTGTCTTTTTCATCTTTCCAAGTCCTTGATATTATCCTCTTTGTAGAGGATTCCAAATGTTTTACATCCATGGCCCTTGATGCAACCCCCAAATCTATCTTCTCCACAGTAAAATCTTCTTCTGTGGCTTTATCTGCATCTCTCCCAAGAATGGGCTTGGCCACTTCAGCTGTCCAGTATCTTGTGGTGTCATCCACATCAAGCATTGCTTGTATTTTGAGCTTTTTGGTCTTTAATGCTTTTCCTAAGCATTTACTAACCATGTCTTCCAGTGGAATGGTGACCGGCACCACGCTCCTCTTCTTTCCAATGGCAGCCTCCAACCATCTTGGCGCCTAGGTAGGTTCTTTAGGTGGCAGGGTGATCTGTGCATCTAAGGAAGTAATGATTGTCAAGGTATTCATGGGATTCTGTTGAATTCCCACTTCTTCATTTGTATCCATTTCTCGCATCTTGGGCTCACCTTGATCCTGTGAGTTCATTGTTTGTTCAAGCTCTTCGTTGGGGTCTAAGTCCACCATGACCTATTGTAGAACCGGCTCCCTACTCTTCTTTTTGCTCCTTGACCGAGTTACTCAAGTAGCTGTAAGACCGGATGACGACCTTCCTGACCTTCTTGGCGGTATTTTCTCTACAGCGGGCTTTGAGACACCTGCAATATCAGCAATTTCATTAGTGGCAGAAACAAGGGATTGAACCACAATGTGTGAATCACTTCTTGATTCGTGTGAGGACATGTGAGGACCCTCCTTGAATTTCAGTTTCCTTAACCATCTCTCTATTCTCCTGACAACATTGAAGGTCCTTGTTTGGATGCTATCATCTTCTTTTTTGCTGCAGTCAATTTTTGGAATCGGTTTCCCTTCAATCTCAGTACCAAACTCAGGATCCAAGATGCCTTCCTCTGTATCTTCCAATACACCTGATGTATTAATCGGGAGCCTCAAGATAGCTATATGCCATAAAGTGAATCTTAACCATAGCCTCTTTCTTACTTCCTAATCATCCTTGCAGTTTTCCCAATAATCCTCTATTTGAGGTTCATGGCAGAAATGACTGTCTATATTAAGGTTCTCCCTTGCATAACCTTTGTTGTTGAATCTTTGCCTAGCCACATTTGGCTGCAGGTTCATCCTTTTGAAGTCTAGTTCCAGATTCAAGGCATCTGATACTGATTTGCAATTGTAATACCCAAGTTCAATGGAAAATACCACCCCAGATTCACCCTTTGCCCCTAATCTTTTATCTATATAAGCCAACTACCTGCTCACTTCTATAAGCATGTAGCTATCAAAGGTGTACCTGGGTAATTTGAATGGTTGGCCTTCAAAACCACCTACCCGTATGTAAGTAAACCATGGAAATTGGATAAAGAAACTCCCATATATACTCATAAATTCCATAGCCTCAATGGACATTCTCTTGTTTACATCACCCTGCAGCTAAAAGGTTAGCCTTCCCGCAAAGACTCCATTCCATCTATCAATTTGTTCAATATATATTTGTTGTTGCAACAAAGGGTAATAATTGTAAACCCTCATTCCATTAATCTAGGGTTCACTGGGTAATCCAAGCCTATCTCTTGTGCGGGCTAAAATATAAAATAGGTAAGAAGACAAGTAAAACCCAGTCATCCCCACAAAATTGCATAGTCCTTCGTGAAGCCTCTCTGCAATTACCTGAGACCAATCCAGAAATTTGTCACCAGATAGAACCACTTGGACGAAGAAGTACATCTAGTCTTCCTAGTAGAAGGAATGTGAATTCCCCTTTACTCTGTTCAAAAGCACAATGATGACTCGCACCTATATGATGAGGTGTTCTCTGGTTAGAGGTTTGGGTAATCATGACCCTCCTTTCTCAACCCTAGTTGCTCTCCCCTCTTCCAACTCCGAGGAGAGAGAAGGGAGGTTCACTCTAGGGTTGATGGTTTTCACTTACGGGAGAGACTTTACATTCAAAAGAGGGGTTGAAACCCACAAGATCCAATCCCACGCAATGCAAGATTGGATGCTAAATGAGTTTCAAGGGTTATGACAGCAAGGCTACCCTCTTTTGTAAAGAATGTGCATAGAAGAATTAAGCTAGGAATGCATAGAAAGTGAGAAAGATTCGCTTATAAACTGAGATAGGAATACAGTATGAAGCTGCGGACCTGGAATTAGCAGTAAAATGTCGATACGGCGCTGTCCTGCAAATTTGAGCAAAAGTTGCCGGGACGATGGCGCCCGAGCGCCACGGTCCTCCGAAAAATCCGTGAAACGAAGGGGGATATGTTCGTCTCTGCACAAGGATTCCAGATCTTCAATTTCAGCCGCGTACCTGCAACCTACACACAGAAAAGCGAAGACGATTGGGGGGTTAGGGATTAGGGGTTTGCCTTTAGGTCAAACCCCGGTTTTGGAATTAACCAAGAAATGAGCAATGCTGTAAATGTAAATGTCTGTAATGTAAAACAAGTACTAATACCTTGTTGTAAGGATGTTTGTATCCTTATGTGCGAAGGTATAGATGTTGTATGTTTGTTGTATGTAGTGTGTTGTATGTAGCATGTAGTAAGTGATCTCCTCTTCAATGGTTGAATCCTTGTCTTGAATGCAACACTTAGCCTTGAATGGAGACTTAGAAGGAATGCTTGAATGCTTGAATGCTTGAATGCTTGAGTATAGTTTCCACGCTTGTACACATATCCTCCTTCTCATATCTCCAATGAGAGAGATAAATGTAGTTTATATACTTGCCAATTGGGGTTAAAAGACTGATTTTCCCGACCTTAGGCCGACCAGGAAAGTTAATTTTCCGATTTGCAAACAAAAAGACTCGAGACCCCTTAGGAGACCGGGCCCAAAATAGGCCCAGGGACCAGGGCGCTGGGCGCCATGGTCCTGGGGGACCAGGGCGCTGGGCGCTCTGGTCCCACCTCCCGGGACAGCAGGGTGCAAGGAGGTTCAGGCCAGGGTGCTTGAAAAATGCAGTTTTCAGTGTCATAATCAGGTTTCGGGGTCTCCATTCAGGTTGCGTGTTGCGTCGCCATCGTGAAGACCCAAATGCGGTCGAAATTGCAAGTGTCACAATTTTAGGACGCTACATTTAGCCCCCACTTTAGCGGGAGTATGTATGCTCATACTTCCGGTAAAGTACAAGGAAACAACATTGAAAGACTTTCACCACGTCAAGGAGGCAAGATACACCAAGCCCCCAGTGGACTAAGGATCTTACGACTTCAATTGACAAAGTAAAAGGGAAGATCACGAGGGAGAACCATGACTGTCAGTAGTAAGGTTCCCTCACTATGAGTCATGCAAGAAAGATATCAAAAAATTTCAAGGCAAAGCTAAATTTGTCAAGAAATTTTCAAGTATCTTGAAAAGATATGAACGGGATGTATGCCCCCCTACATTAAAGCGATCGCACACGCCTCACCGGGGGTGATTACTTTAAGGTAGTGATACATATAAGAAAATGAGAAGGGAAAGGAGCACGTTATCACAAGGATTTAGCCCCCAAGTGTGAGATAAGCCCAAGGATAATAGACACAAAACACAAAGCACAAGGTGACTTCGCTTTCCTCGGGGTCAGTATGCTGTATGATAATTCATGTATATATATCATATGTATGTATGCATAATTGTTCTTCATTCCCCAATCAAGGAAGGTCACCTAGAAGAAGGGAACACATGTATCTTTTGAGTCAACATGAGAGAGACCAAAAGAGATCTCAATGCTTTGCATCGTCCTCAAGTAGACAACACCAAGGACAACAAATAGAAGAATGAGAATAACGTATAGAAGAAGTAACACAAGAGAGGAGGAGAGAATCTGCTATGGTAATGTAACTAGTCTAGCACATCATCTACCCCCCGATCTTGCTGATCAATGTTTCGGGAAGGCAGGGAACATGCTAGAGGAGGAACATCCAACACAGCAGATGGAGCTATCACAAGATCCAAACAAGGGCTATGTTCATGTTCCAAGCCACGTTGTTCTTGTCTAGGAGCTAGGATAAGTGCTTTAGAAAATTCATTAGATAAATGGTTATCAATATCAACAAGTTCATATTCACTATCAGAAGCAAGAGAAGTAACATTTTCATCATGAATAACATTTTCATCTATAGCATCATCAAGATTTATAAAAATAGGGTCTTTAATTCGCACAGGATCAAGACCATCATGCATCTTATGTTTTGGAGATTTTGGAGAGAATGGAATAATGCTTGTTGAAGGTGTTTTTGGGGATTGCAAAGTTTGAGCTCTAAGACGATGCTTTCGCCGGCGTTCACGTGCAGAACAATTTCGTCTAGTCTTAGTAGGAAGTTGAGAAGATTGAGGAGGAGGAATGTTCTCATCCTTATCACTTGGGTGTTTAGGTTGTGGTCTCTTAGGCTGGATAATAGGAGAAGAAGAAGGTCTCTTCTCTCTATAATAAGAAGGAGGAGGAACTGCTCCATATAAGGGAGGAATATTTGGTTTAGGAAGGAGACCAAGTCCATCATGACGAGGAGGGATAGGTCTACTTTTAGGAAGTTTATTAGATATAGACATAGTCACATCCATAGGGATGGGTTGGGAATCTTCTTGAGGAAAGACATTAGTTTTATCTTTCAAAGGAAGAACTTCCTTCTCAAGAACAATAGGAATATCAAGTTTAGGTGTTCTAGGTTCACTTAAAGATAGAATCATATCTGTTTTCCATTTTTGATAAGATTTGAAAAGATGATCGCTTCGCGGAGGAAGAGATTGGAATTGTTTAGGCCAAAAATAATCAAGAGGAACGGTAGAAGTTCTTTCAGCTGGTTTAAAGAGACTATGATTGACAGTAACAACTTCACCATTATGGGGAAATTTCAGACACTTATGAATAGGAGAAGCAATAGCTTTCATGGAAGATAGCCAAGGATAGCCAAGCTTCACACGAAATTGTTCGGATGAAGGAATAATAGCAAAGTTCACATCAAGGGATTTGTTATGGACCTCAATAGGCAATGTAATAGAACCAATTGCAGGAGAAGAAAATGCATCAAATAGTTTCACAATCACATCTGTTTTGTTATATATCACTTGATTCAATTGCAAAGTAAAAAGAAATTCTTCAGTAATAACATTAACCATGCACGAAGGATCAATAAGCACTCCACGGCAAGGTGTATTCTTGACTTTTGCAACTATGTATAAAGGACCATCAGGTGCCCTAATGGTTTCACTGGAATCAAATGTGATGGAAAGTTCTTTAGGGATTTCTTGCTGCTCTACAAAGTTAATCCCATTCGGAGTCATAGACACAAGACCATCAGATGAAAGAGAGGAATCATTAGCCTCAATCGCATTAGAGGTATGAGAAGAATGAGAAGGTAATGGGTCAGTAAAAATCTGAAGATTTTGGTTAGGAGGAGCTACAGATGTATTGCCTTTATCATTCACTCCAGAAATAGAAATAGTATTATTATCAATCAAATCTTGAATTTTACCCTTTAAAGAAAAACATTTTTCAGTATCATGCCCAGGCTGACGATGAAATTGACAAAAAGCTTTGTTATCAAAATAAGGTGAAGTAATCTTTGCAGGATCAATTTGCCTTATAGGAGGAAGAGTAAGAACATTTTGTTCCAATAACTTATTCATAATACTATGCAATGATTCATTCAAAGGAGTATACTTTCTTTCTTTCTTGAAAAATTTAGAAATAGGAGGCACACCTGATGCTGCATTCACATTGTTGTTGATGATGTTTTCATTGAATTTGATGGAATCTTTGTTCGGTTTAAACTTTCCAAATGGTTGTTGACTGCTATCACTCGGAGCCATAGGATGTGATTGTTCCATTTGACTCACAGTCAGTTGATAATTGTGAAGAGTTGCACACAACTGTTGGAAAGAAGTAAACTCAGAAAACAGAAGTTTGTCTCCAATATCTTTTTGTAAATTAGAAATAAAGATTCTTTGAATATCATTGTCAGGCACTGGAAAAGAAATTTGAGCATACAAATGCTTATATCTACCAATGAAATCAGTCACTTTTTCTTTAACACCTTGTTTACAATGCATTAAATCAATCAAAGTAACTTTAGGACTTATATTGTTTTGAAATTGTTGAATGAAAGCATTTGCAAGTTGTTCAAAAGAAGTAATAGAATAGGAAGGCAACGAGCAATACCATTGTAGGGCTTTGTCTCTTAATGTTCTAGTAAACAGTTTTGCAAGCAACCTTTGGTCATAAGCAAAATCGGTACAAATTGTTTGAAAAGTCTTAACATGTGTTAGAGGATCACCTTTACCATTATAAAGCTCCAAATGCGGAATTTCAACATGTTTAGGAGGGATAGCTCGAACAATGTCAAGAGAAAGTGGGTTCGCAACATCAAATGTGGGCACACTAAACTTAGATTGATTCATAGAGGCAATTTGTTGCTGTAAAGAAGAGACAGTTTGTGCAAGATTGTTAATGGTCGCTTCAGTCGAAGAGTTCATATTAGACGTGTTAGATTGAGATGGAGGTGTTATGTTATTGAAAGAAGGTAAAGAGTAAGGTGGTGGGACTCTATGATAAATAGTCATAGGAGATGATTGGACAGGAGGAACACTACAAGGAGGAGTGGAATGATTGAATGAATTGCCCCCTTGCGTCATGTTCATTTGTGGAGATATAATAGGGACACTCATTGAAGGAGTGAATGAAGAAATCGGATTGAATGAAGGAAGAGGGTTAATTGAAAAGGAAGGATTGCCCCCCTGACTGGTGATCATAGGAGTAATGTCTTGTGTAGAAGTAGCCATTATGTTTGATGTAAAGGTAGGTATGCTAGCAATAAAAGTCATCAAAGGAATAGAATGATTGACTTGAGTAGGAGGTTGTGTATAACCCAAATTTTCAGCACAACTCTTCATAGGCATCACATTCGAATCCACAATGTGTACAATACCACGCAAAATATCAATTCCATTCTTATCACTTTGAAGCATACGTTTTAGACCCTCAATTAAAGGAAGAGCTTGACTATCGGGGTATTCTTGAGACATCCATTGTCGAAAATCGTCAAATTGGTTATCCAATTTCGAAAGTTGTTCTTCAGAAACCTCATGGAGAGCTTCTTCATCATTAGGAGGATTAGAGGAATTACCCATGTCCTCGTTAAAAAGGCTATTCAAATTAGGTTCCATCTCCTCGGTAATTAAACCTCGGAAAGACTTAATTCTACGTCTTCGTCTAACGGGAATAGTGTAAGTAAGGCTTATTGTTGTAAAACTCATGCACTAGAGAGGGAGAGAAAATTTTGTTTTTAGAGGTAGCAATTTTCAGTAAAATCAGCCAATCTTCTGGATTTAAGCTGTTAAATACAATCAGGACAATCTCCCGAAATTTCAGAAAAAATGTCAGGGACCGTGGCGCTCGGAGTGCAACACGGTCCTTGCAACTTTTTTTGAAATTTGTAGGGATGAAAGGTATGATGATTTTAGAGCTAATCTGAAAAAATTGAGTGATTTTACGATCTGTAGATAGGCCAAATTAAAGTTGCAATCTCGAAATTGAACCCTACCAAGATTGTCGAAAAATGCAAAATTTGAATTTTGAAAAAGAGAGGGAAACTGAAATTTTGAATTTTATGATTTTAGAGGGAATGTCAAAAGCAATGCAAATTTTGAAATTTAAAAATTGACTCAATTTCACGCAAAATTCAATTTCGAAAGCGGAAATTAAAGTTGTTGTAATTAAGCACTTAATTTCAAAAGTCACAAATTGTAAGAATTTGAATAAAGCACTGAAATTTCGAATGAATGCAAACACACTTTTCAGATTTAGGACAATAAGAACACAATTTTGACACAAAATTTCAGTTTCAATGATTTTTGAATGAGTAGAAGCGTTAATCCAAGCAATCCCTAGACCAACTTTGACTTTAATTTTGAAGGTGTTAAAATTGATAAAATCAGCCAAAATTCTGGATTTTAGTAGGAAAATACAGTAAGATCTAGCTCCCGAAATTTCGGAAAAAATGTCGGGGACGATGGCACTCGGAGTGCACACGGTCCTCGCAACTTTTTTCCAAATTTTCAGGGATGAAAGATATTGTGATTTTATTGCGGAATCCAAAGTTATAGCTGATTTGGAGATGTTTTGATCAGTGAAATTATCAGTCAAAGGTTGAATCAAGAGGGTTTCAAAAATTAGGGTTTTGACACTTAACCACTTAATTTTCAAAATTAAAGCACAAATTTGAATTGATAATTTGTAATAGAAGGGTAGATCTGAAACAAGCATTAATAATTAAACATTTCACAAGTTTAATTACTAAAAAGAAAATTTAGGGTTTTTATGCAATCACTTCTAAAATTTTGCAAAAGATCAAACATGGAAATGTAATCAAAGAATCAAATTTCAGATCTAATCATGAATAATCAGAAAGGATGTTCA
Source organism: Cryptomeria japonica (assembly GCF_030272615.1). Taxonomy (NCBI): domain Eukaryota; kingdom Viridiplantae; phylum Streptophyta; class Pinopsida; order Cupressales; family Cupressaceae; genus Cryptomeria; species Cryptomeria japonica. The sequence goes on along the minus strand of NC_081414.1, from coordinate 286,771,604 downwards.
CGTCGGGTTCACCAAAATGTAAAGTGGAAAATCGCGATCGAACCCTAGTTGCTCTCCCCTCTTCCAACTCCGAGGAGAGAGAAGGGAGGTTCACTCTAGGGTTGATGGTTTTCACTTAGGGGAGAGACTTTACATTCAAAAGAGGGGTTGAAACCCACAAGATCCAATCCCACGCAATGCAAGATTGGATGCTAAATGAGTTTCAAGGGTTATGACAGCAAGGCTACCCTCTTTTGTAAAGAATGTGCATAGAAGAATTAAGCTAGGAATGCATAGAAAGTGAGAAAGATTCGCTTATAAACTGAGATAGGAATACAGTATGAAGCTGCGGACCTGGAATTAGCAGTAAAATGTCGATACGGCGCTGTCCTGCAAATTTGAGCAAAAGTTGCCGGGACGATGGCGCCCGAGCGCCACGATCCTCCGAAAAATCCGTGAAACGAAGGGGGATATGTTCGTCTCTGCACAAGGATTCCAGATCTTCAATTTCAGCCGCGTACCTGCAACCTACACACAGAAAAGCGAAGACGATTGGGGGGTTAGGGATTAGGGGTTTGCCTTTAGGTCAAACCCCGGTTTTGGAATTAACCAAGAAATGAGCAATGCTGTAAATGTAAATGTCTGTAATGTAAAACAAGTACTAATACCTTGTTGTAAGGATGTTTGTATCCTTATGTGCGAAGGTATAGATGTTGTATGTTTGTTGTATGTAGTGTGTTGTATGTAGCATGTAGTAAGTGATCTCCTCTTCAATGGTTGAATCCTTGTCTTGAATGCAACACTTAGCCTTGAATGGAGACTTAGAAGGAATGCTTGAATGCTTGAATGCTTGAATGCTTGAGTATAGTTTCCACGCTTGTACACATATCCTCCTTCTCATATCTCCAATGAGAGAGATAAATGTAGTTTATATACTTGCCAATTAGGGTTAAAAGACTGATTTTCCCGACCTTAGGCCGACCAGGAAAGTTAATTTTCCGATTTGCAAACAAAAAGACTCGAGACCCCTTAGGAGACTGGGCCCAAAATAGGCCCAGGGACCAGGGCGCTGGGCGCCATGGTCCTGGGGGACCAGGGCGCTGGGCGCTCTGGTCCCACCTCCCGGGACAGCAGGGTGCAAGGAGGTTCAGGCCAGGGTGCTTGAAAAATGCAGTTTTCAGTGTCATAATCAGGTTTCGGGGTCTCCATTCAGGTTGCGTGTTGCGTCGCCATCGTGAAGACCCAAATGCGATCGAAATTGCAAGTGTCACAATTTTAGGACGCTACATTTAGCCCCCACTTTAGCGGGAGTATGTATGCTCATACTTCCGGTAAAGTACAAGGAAACAACATTGAAAGACTTTCACCACGTCAAGGAGGCAAGATACACCAAGCCCCCAGTGGACTAAGGATCTTACGACTTCAATTGACAAAGTAAAAGGGAAGATCACGAGGGAGAACCATGACTGTCAGTAGTAAGGTTCCCTCACTATGAGTCATGCAAGAAAGATATCAAAAAATTTCAAGGCAAAGCTAAATTTGTCAAGAAATTTTCAAGTATCTTGAAAAGATATGAACGGGATGTATGCCCCCCTACATTAAAGCGATCGCACACGCCTCACCGGGGGTGATTACTTTAAGGTAGTGATACATATAAGAAAATGAGAAGGGAAAGGAGCACGTTATCACAAGGATTTAGCCCCCAAGTGTGAGATAAGCCCAAGGATAATAGACACAAAACACAAAGCACAAGGTGACTTCGCTTTCCTCGGGGTCAGTATGCTGTATGATAATTCATGTATATATATCATATGTATGTATGCATAATTGTTCTTCATTCCCCAATCAAGGAAGGTCACCTAGAAGAAGGGAACACATGTATCTTTTGAGTCAACATGAGAGAGACCAAAAGAGATCTCAATGCTTTGCATCGTCCTCAAGTAGACAACACCAAGGAAAACAAATAGAAGAATGAGAATAACGTATAGAAGAAGTAACACAAGAGAGGAGGAGAGAATCTGCTATGGTAATGTAACTAGTTTAGCACATCATCTACCCCCCGATCTTGCTGATCAATGTTTCGGGAAGGCAGGGAACATGCTAGAGGAGGAACATCCAACACAGCAGATGGAGCTATCACAAGATCCAAACAAGGGCTATGTTCATGTTCCAAGCCACGTTGTTCTTGTCTAGGAGCTAGGATAAGTGCTTTAGAAAATTCATTAGATAAATGGTTATCAATATCAACAAGTTCATATTCACTATCAGAAGCAAGAGAAGTAACATTTTCATCATGAATAACATTTTCATCTATAGCATCATCAAGATTTATAAAAATAGGGTCTTTAATTCGCACAGGATCAAGACCATCATGCATCTTATGTTTTGGAGATTTTGGAGAGAATGGAATAATGCTTGTTGAAGGTGTTTTTGGGGATTGCAAAGTTTGAGCTCTAAGACGATGCTTTCGCCGGCGTTCACGTGCAGAACAATTTCGTCTAGTCTTAGTAGGAAGTTGAGAAGATTGAGGAGGAGGAATGTTCTCATCCTTATCACTTGGGTGTTTAGGTTGTGGTCTCTTAGGCTGGATAATAGGAGAAGAAGAAGGTCTCTTCTCTCTATAATAAGAAGGAGGAGGAACTGCTCCATATAAGGGAGGAATATTTGGTTTAGGAAGGAGACCAAGTCCATCATGACGAGGAGGGATAGGTCTACTTTTAGGAAGTTTATTAGATATAGACATAGTCACATCCATAGGGATGGGTTGGGAATCTTCTTGAGGAAAGACATTAGTTTTATCTTTCAAAGGAAGAACTTCCTTCTCAAGAACAATAGGAATATCAAGTTTAGGTGTTCTAGGTTCACTTAAAGATAGAATCATATCTGTTTTCCATTTTTGATAAGATTTGAAAAGATGATCGCTTCGCGGAGGAAGAGATTTATTTTATTTAATCCCCTTTCCTCTTTTAAATAAATAATTAAGACATTTATTTAAATCCATAAAATCTCCCCCCACTTGCATTCTCCTACAAATGCAAGTTGCAACCACAATTGAAATAAATTAATTAAATTTTAATTTAGATCATATTTTCCCTCACCCACCAAAACCCACTTGCAATCCTAAATCCCTTCTAGACCCTTCTAACCACTTTCTAACCATTCCTAATTAGCCTAATCCATCCCCTAATTATTGTCACATTTCTAAGCAACTTGAAGTCACTTCTCAAAGCCTTCAAAGTCTTTCAAAAGCATTTAATGTTTTATGTGTTCAACAAGCTAACCTCTAAAGTCTTCCAAACCACTATTGGCTCTTACATAATCATTTACGGTTAACTCAATTCACCCACATTGTTAGAGACTTTACCTCTAACTCAACCCTCACTTGACTCATGGGTCTCTTCAAGCATTTATTGCTTTGACCATGGTTATCCTCACTAACTCTTGCACAAGAGTTTATCCATTGGATAAAGACATTATTTATTAGATAATGGCTTTATTCTTTCAACTCAACATTAACCTTACCTCCCAATTTAACCCTCAAGTCATGTCAAGCATTTAATGTTTATTCCCTCCCCTCTCAACCCATCTCTTGTTGACATTTGTCATCTTGGTAACAGATTGAAAGTCCTCACATAGATCATAAACCCACCAATCCTGACCCTTGTTGAGATTGCTCAATATCAACCCTCCATTGCTTCATTTTACCTATAAATAGAGTTAATTTCTTCATAATCCAGATCCTGAAAACTTGCATGCATCTAACTTATAGTGAATTTTAGAGAGCATTTAGCATAATCATCTATATTTATCTTTTGGGCTAAAATTAACACTAGATAACTAGATAATCTCATATTTAGTTTGTTTTACACTTGCATTGACATCTCATAATCATTTCAATCTTGAATCTCCATAAGACATCCAAAATAGTGTAAAAAGCTACTAAGAGCTACACTCATTTTGGAACTTGGAGAGGAGAGGAACAAGGAAGGAGCCACTATGAATGCTTTGGTTAGCATTTGGAGGAGTTTAGTTTACCTCTTTTTTCTTTGCATGCTTTCCATTTCATATTTAGTATCTCTCTTGATATGCTTGCTTAGGCTATTGTTTAAATTGTGATTTCTAACACTAACTCCTGGTTTTGCTGCTTGTTGTTTGTGTTTGACTTTACATTGTCCAAACAATCTCCTTTTTGTAAAGCATCATTTGGTGAACCTGGCGTGAAACAAACACGCAACCTTCTGATTATCTTTTTTTTTAAACTACTAACTTTTTCATGTTTTAATTGACACACAAGTCATGCTTTAGCTCCTTTGTTCATGCTCTAGCACCTTCGAAAGTTGGTACTTTAGCGCTATTGTTCCTAATAATAGCGCTATTGTCTCTCAACTAGCACTATTGTCTCTCAACTAGCGTTATTATCTTTCTTTTAGCTCTATTGACCATTAAATAGCGCTATCGTTCTTAGTTTTAGCGCTTTCAGCTCGCTATTTGACAGAATTAATTATGTTTGACAGACTTCTTTTAGCGCTACTGTCTCTTTTTTCTAGCATGTTTGCACTTCTTGTAGCGCTTTCATTGGTTATTAAGCACTTTCATGTTAAATAACGTTTCTGTTTCCACATAGAGTAGCGCTATTGTAACAGAGAGCTGTAAAAAAATTCCTTGTAACCGAAAAACCAAAAAATATTAGGCTTGTAGAAGCCCACCAAACATGTGGATTTTACTAACTTGTTATCTTTTGTGCAGGTTTAGACTAACCCCGTTTTTGTAGGATTTCAGAAATTAAGCTTAGGAAGTAAATTTATTTATGTTGCTAACTTTATCTTTAAAGTTAGGATAAAATGAATTTACTTTCTTTTCTTGGTTAAAATCAACTTCACTTCCATTTTTGGGCTCTTAAAAAGAATCACACATTTTATTTGGGCTTGTAAAAAGAACCTCATTTGTCAAGGTAAAAAGAACCACAAATTCAAAACCCAACAAAATTTCTTTTTTGCAAGATAGGAACAATCTTTATTTTGGTGCTTAAAATCAACAAAACAAATTTTACTTCTTGCATCAACTTAAAAAAATCACAATCCACACTTCATTTTGGGCAATTTTAAAAAGAACAAACCATTTTTCCTTTAAGTTCAATCGATTTACTTCAAGCAAAATGTGCTCTTAATTCAGTTGATCGGGATTTTAAGTTCCTACACTACAAAACATTTTGCCTTTGAAGTTAAAAAGAACACCATGATTGTTGGAGCAACATCTCCAAATAGTTAGATCACATTGCTATATTTTGGTTAAAAAGAATAAGTGTTTTTGGTGATTGGTGCACTTGTGCAAAGTTTGTCGAGTGGTCGTACTTCTAACACGCACTATCCTCTCCCTTAGCTTTTGTGGTCCTCGGTGCAAGAGAAAAGTGTTAGTAACACTCAAAATTTTATCTTTTTAAGAGAGGTCTGCCAAGAGACACATCACTCTTGGTAACGACCTCGCGCGGTAAATCCTTCGAGCCGCTATAGAAATCAGGTATGAGGGAAAGCTATAGCCTTGGGTATAGTTATTCCTACAATGTAACTTGCTGAAAGGACATATTTGCCCTACCACAAGTTACAAGGCTCTTAAGTGAGTCACTGCAAAATGAACTTATGTCCAAAAACATCGAACATTACTGGACACCTTTTTATATAGAAACCCACCCATTCTATTGATTGAGGATATTTGTGATAAATTCAGTGCAAGAGAATAGATGGTTTTGCTCCCAAGATACTCACCATACATATTTCCTTGAGTAGAAACAGAGCTTTTTGAAAGGCTACTTGCAACTTGATAAAAGTGGTGACTCTCCCATCATAGGGATCATCTATCTGTTATGCTCGTGCAAGACTTAGTATATCACATCCTTACTTGCTACGACGGGATTCATAAGGTATGTAGTACCAAAGTTGAAGAAATATCAAGATGTGGGCTGAAATTATCGCAACTGGCCATTTGACCTTAGGGATAAAGTGTGTTTGAAGTGTCTTTGTTTTGTGTCAAACTAGTGATAAATTGAGCTGACTTCGGGCTTTTGGAAAAACATACACAAAAACATTTGAAAAGGGGTCAAAAAGTTCAAAGATTGGGTTGATTTGGACCCACACCTATTTGTGCTTTTTGAGGCAACATTATTGTGTTTGTGTGCTTGCTCTGTTTTCTTGTCAAAGAAAACAAAAAAAACTAATTCAAAAACAAGTATTCATCCAACACAAAATTTTCAAAACCAACATTTGGCAAAAATCAAAACAAAGTGAAAAACTAGATATCAAATTATATGACCATCCTTCACATTTTGAGAAAAAGGAATCTTCATCAACATATCAATTTGAAGAAAAGACCATTGAGCTCAAAGGCTTTCATTAAAAGAAGGAATTTTTTCTATCTCAATAGACAATTTTTTGACTCACACAAAGCCTTCTTGCGTCATATGCGTCTATATCTTCAAGGAAAATCCAACGAATTTGATCAAGAGTCTTTGAACAATAGAGTTTTTACTCAATATAGAGCTTTGAGTTATCATAAAAACAAAGGAGGCAAAATCAACCCCACTTTCTTTCTAGACATCTGCATTACATATAACATAGCTCGGGAAGAACCACCAACCCTCAAGAGAGAAGAGGAAGAATTTGTCCCTTTTGTAACAAAACTTTTTTATTGAAGTTCCCATTCTATCCACTCTCACATCCATACATCATCAATCCATCTCAACTCTTGAAACATAAAAAGGTCTTGTCCTAAGTTCTTTTTGAATATTGCTTAAATCAAAACAACACATCACTCTTTAGAGTGTCTCTACATCTACGATAAACTCATCCTAAGAGGCATCTCCACGTAGGTTAAAACTAGTCTATGAGTGCATCCTCTCATTGCTAGGTAGCTTGGTTTGTAACAGATCTCAGATCTTGCTATACTTTATCATATCAACATTGTTAACAAAAACAACAAGCACTTCATAAAAGGACTTTGGTAACATCAAACCTTTATTGTTAGAGATCCATATGCTAAATACTTCACCAAACATTTATCTCTCATTCCATCATCAACTCATAATCATTTCCACCAAACTTCAACAATAACTTTCAAACAAAATGGCTCAAACTAGATCAAGGACTAGACAACTAGAGATCGAGGAGGAAGAGGATGAAAATCTCAATCAATTCCAAGAATCTCTTGGAGGAAATGCAAATGATGAAAATCCTATTAATCCCACTCTTGAAGAAATAGAAAGGGCACAACACAACCCCCTCTTCGATCAACTTTTCGATGAAATCCTCAAAAATAACGTTGATGCTCATTTTTTGAGACTTGCTCAAGAGGGAGCCAAACTACCCTCTACTTTTGATACCACACAATTATGGCAAGCATCGAAACACCATAGTCATAATGAGGGTGGAAGGGGTTGAGATAACTTCATATATGACCTTAATCAAGGAAATCCCCCACCTCCTCCTCCTAATGACATTGACATGTTGAGGCAACAAGTCGAGAATCTAGCCCAACAACTCCACAGTGGTGTGAAAACTAATCGGTTTTCACTTAATGATATTTGTCCCTATCCCTTTGATAGGAATCTACATATGCCACCTTTTCCATGAGGGTTTGTAACACCTAAGTTCGAAAATTATCGGGGAAAAGGAGACCCTGGAGATCATGTCAAGGAATTTCACTCAGCTTGCCTAGAAGTGGTATATGAAGACACATATCTAATGCACCTCTTTCCTCAGAGTTTGGGAGGGACAACCACACAATGGTTTTCTCTATTACCAGGAGGCATTAGGACATTCAAAGAACTAGTCCAAAAGTTCATCACACATTATTCATAAAACATAGAACGCGATGTTACCATGGCCGATTTGTGTAATACAAAGCAAAAACCAGGGGAGCTATTTTCAACTTTCCTACAACGATGGAGACAACTATCTAGTAGATGTTCTCTTCAGCTACCTGAATGAGAGCTAGTGGAAATATTTATTTCCAACTTGAATGATGAAATGGAATTCCATCTAGACATGAAGGGCATAGAGTCCTTTAATGACATGATCACCCAAGGATTAAAATGTGAACAAGCCCTCATCAAAAAGGGGCTTATCAAGATATAAAATGAACCAAAAGATGGCCCTCGCCCCCGCTTTAACAGTGATAAACCTAACTATTGGAATAAAAACAAAAACATCATCAATGACGGGGTTGTGGATGCAAGGACTATAAAGACTGCACAACCTGTGGTCCAATTTGCGGGGAAAAATCACCCTCCTAAAAACAACACGGTTGCTCCTCCACAAAATCAAGGATGCAATGCACCGCAAGAGGAATCGAGACAACGACTACAAAATTATAAACCAAACTGTACATACACACCCTTAGGGGAAGCTATTGAAATAGTGTTACGTCAATTGGTATCTTCAAATCTGGTGACCTTACCAAAGACATCTAATTACGAACCTCGGGTCAAACCTCCATGGTGGAGAGATAATGAACATTGTGAATTCCATCAAGGGAAAGGGCACAAAACAAGTAACTATCATAGACTAAAAGATCTTTGTCGGGATCTTATTGACCGAGGCTAGATTGAAATTGAAGGAAACAACCCAAAAACCTCAAATAATTATCATCTCATGGTCAAGAATCCACTTCCATCACAAGATCAAAGGGTTCCTTCCATTTTAGGGCGAAACACAAATACAACTGATTATACATGAGCCACCTATAATTACACTGAGAATCACCTATATGATGCCAATGAACAAATTGCAACCATCACCATCAAAGATCCCAACCCTACTTGCAATGTTGTTATGCGTCGTAACAAGATCACCATTAAAGCAGCTCCACAAGGCACAACCTCCATCCCAAAGCAATATAACCTTGTGGAACAGTTAGATAAGATGTCCGCACTTATATCCATCTTAGACCTTTTGAAGCTATCCCCATCTCATAAAACAATCTTGGATCAAGCTCTCCAAGAGGCGTCAGTCCCTTCCAATCTAAATATAGATCAATTTCAAGCTATGGTTGGTAATCTGAGATCATCACCATGTCTCACTTTCTCTGAAAGCGACAATACATCCTTCCAACAACCTCATAACGCCTCACTCCATATTGAAGGATTTATCAACCAACACAGGATCAAGCGAGTCTTGATTGACAATGGAGCAGGCCAAAATATATGTACATTACAATTGGTCACAACATTGGGGCATGCAGTTGAATCAGTAGACCCCCGCAAAAAGATAACCATAAAAGCCTATGATGATGCAGAGCGTTCTTCCAAAGGAGTAGTTGTGTTACCAATCCGAGTGGGCCCAGTGGGGAAGACATCATATGTCAAGTTTTGGACCTTCCTCTATTGTATAATTTGTTGTTAGGAAGACCTTGGATACACGCCATGCAAGCCATTCCATCCACCTATCACCAGTGCATCAAGTTTCCTCATAACGGTGTAGAAATTACAATCCTTGGTGATGCAAATCCATTTGCATATTGTAATAATATCAATCATCAGCCAGAGATTACCATTCCTAACAATAGAGAAGTCATCCCATCCACATCATATGTTAGTCCAGCCTCTCTTTCTAGTTCAAACACCACTATACCAAAGCAAGAGAAGCTAAAAATGAAAATGACAGAGGAAGGCCCTAGGGAATACAATCTAAGCCAACTCTTTTGTGTTGGGAAATTACCCACCTCCCCTAGAACTCATAATAAGCCTCAAAGGTGATTTCAAGCACCACTAGTCAAGCCATCATGCATTTTGGCACCTTTTATCCTTGGAAAAAGTCAGGAAGAGGAGAGCAAAGATGAGGACCTAGCAGAATGGATCTATAAAGACCTTATCACCACGGAAATCCCACAGGCTGAGCTTCCCACATATCAATATGGCAAAGGCCTTACTATTATGCAAAGAATGGGCTATAATGGTGAGAGTGCTTTGGGACCTTGCAAGAAAGGACAACACGAGCCGTTGCAACCTAAAGATAACACTAGATTAGGCTTTCAAAAGGAGACTCTTCCTAAGCTTAGATTCAAAGGGAAACCCAACAAACCTCTATATTAGCCTAATACTTTGAAGAGGCCACTCTTGATTATATCAGCAACACGAAGAACTACACCAACTACCCCAATAAGGTTGAGAATCCCATCAATACCATCTGTAGCACCAATCATACCACCAATTGAACCAACAACCCCATCAGCATCAGCAACCGCATCAACAACACCATTAGCAGTATCAAAACCCCCAACAGTATCGACAACACTGATAATTCCATCAAAAATAGCAGATTCAACAACACTGATACTCCCAGTATCAGATTCACTGATCCCAATAATCCTCCCCATAGCACCAACTATTCCATCTCCAAAAGTACATCAACCGATTACACCTACAGTGTTCAACTCAAAAGATATCCCGGTTTGGTATAGTAATCAGATACTAGAAAGTGACTCAGAGACCGACTCACATGAGTGGGAATTTGACTCTGTACATCTATACACATCAAATGAGGAAGACACATCACCCCCTCCACCTCACAAAAAAATCCCTATTTATGGAGAAGCACAGATTAAAACCTCTTGGGTTCCTGAACTAGAAACACCTTCCACAGACCCTATGTCACTTCCTGCACCTGATTTTGACAAGGATAGTACCATCAGCGACCTTCACCACAACATCTTAACCCTCACTAACACATATTATGAACTTAACCTGATCGATGAGGTAATGCCCATTATCCATCCTGAACTCATTGAATGGAACCACCCAAATCCCCAATGCCTTGACCAATTCCAAAATGATGAGGCGATTATTGACTTTTTGGAACTACGGGATAACATACCAAGCAAGGATCACAAAGCTATATTCACCATTGAACTTAATAGCACAACATACTTTAGGGCAGATGCCAAACCTTTCAGCTACAAAAATATCACAATAAAACATGGATCTTCCAATGAAAACCACATTGTGGCACTGTTTGATCCCAAAAAATTAAAAAGAAAGAGTGTATCCAATGGTGAAAACCTCTTTGAGGCGCTTGAGGATGAAAGGTTTCACATTCTCCCCTCCAGTGCAAATCAAGAACGATCAACAATCCTCATCGAGGAAACAAAAGAATTCAATGTGGGGACCCGGGAAACTCCTCACCAAATACATCTGGCATCTCTTTTAACTCCAGAGGAACAACCTAAGTTTGTAGAATTCTTCTAGAGGCATCATATCAACTTCGCATGGTCATATGCCGACATGCCTGGTCTCGATCCTGATTTGGTCATGCATCACCTCACCGTGGCAGAAGGAGCTAAACCAGTAAAATAGAAGCTTCGCAAGATGCATCCCTAGATTGTTGTACTAGTCAAAGTAGAACTTAAGAAACTCCAGGATGTTGGTTTTATTAGACCAATTGATTATGCAAATTGGGTATCCAACATTGTACCTGTCAGCAAACCAAATGGGGGCATCTATATTTGTATTAACTTCAGAGATCTAAATAAGGCATGTCCTAAAGATGACTTCCCCCTACCAAACATTGACATGATCGTGGACCTAACAACAGGACATGCCATTTCTCTCATGGATGGCTTTTCAGGGTACAATCAGATAAAGATCGCACTAGAGGATCAACATAAGACTACCTTCACATGCCCATAGGGAACATATTGTTGGAATGTGATGCCTTTTGGTCTAAAGAAAGAAGGGGTGACCTATCAAAGAGCAATGACCACCATCTTTCATGATATGATGCATACCATAATCGAGAATTATATCGATGACTTACTGGCAAAATCATTAACAAGAGAAGGTAATCTTGCAATATTAGAAAAAATCTTTGACAGACTAGAACAATATCATGTTTGCCTCAACCCAAAGAAATGTGTCTTTGGAGTGACCTCAGGGAAGCTTCTAGGATACATTGTCTCAAGCAAAGGCATTAAGATCGACCCAACAAAGGTCAAAGCAATCATGGACATGCCACCTCCAAGGAACATCAGTCAACTAAGGACATTACAAGGGTGGCTACAATCCATCTGAAGATTCATTGCACAACTGGAAGATAAGTGTCATCCCTTTACACATCTATTATACAAAAGCATTAGCTTTCAATGGGATTCCAGATGGCAACAATCCGTTTAGATGCTTAAGGACTATCTCATGAATACATCATTGCTGATCCCACTAGATCCAAGTAGACCTCTATTGCTCTATATTTTAGCAACAAATATGGCATTAGGAGTACTACTGGCTCAACACAATGTAGAAGGGAAAGAGTATGTTGTATACTATATCTCTCGCACACCGGTCGACTAAGAACTCAATTACACACCTATTGAGCGAGCTTGCCTAGCAATAATCTTTGTAGCCACTAAACTGAGGAGCTACCTGTTAACACATAAAGTACAACTCATTGCTAAGATATACTTCCTCAGCAAAGCAACATTGACAGGCTGCTTGGCCAAATGGGTGATGATTCTGAGTGAATTTGACATTGAGTATGTGGACTGTAAGGCTATCAAGGGGCAACTTATTGCAGATCTGTTGGTCGATGTACCCCTCATAGGTGATCATCCTCTTGTTTCTAATTTTCCAGGTGAAGAGATATTCATGATCACAGCAACACAACGATGGAAGCTCTACTTTGATGGTTCATATACTAGACATAGCTCGGGGGCAGGCATTTTGTTTATCACACCTCAAGGTGATAGCATCCCAAAGTCTTACAGGCTAACTTTTCCATGTACAAACAACATAGAAGAATGAGGCCCTGATCACCAGACTTCAACAAGCCATACAATGGAAACTGAAAGACCTACAAATATATGGTGACTCCCAACTAGTCATCCGACAAGTCACAGATGAATATCATACCAATGATGATAAACTCATGTCGTACAAGTAAATGGTGGACAATTTAAAAGCATCATTTATGACTATCACCTTTGAGCAGATACCCAGAGATTAGAATCGAGTTGCTGACGCCATGGCCACAATTGCATCTCTCCTAGATCTTCCACAAAATTCAACACGCTACGAGTTCTTGGTAGAACAACTTTTGATTCCCACTTATGATATCCCTGAATCCGAGATGATATGTCACCTTGTCGGTTTGGAATCCCCATGGTATGGTGAGTTCTACACCTACCTACGTGATCACACACTTCCTCCTAACCAATCAAATAACCAACGCAAAACCTTCATTTGCCAAACCACTCGATACACCATCATTGTTGAAACCCTATACCGACGCAGTCTTGATGGTACTCTCCTTTGATATTTGGAACAGGATGAGACAATAAACGCCTTGGAAGAGGTACATGAAGGAATTTGTGGGACTCACTCAAGAGATCCTTCCTTAGCAAAGAAGATCATGCGCACTGGATACTATTGGCCATCCATGGAAAAAGACTCGTACTATTTTGTCAGAAAATGCAAGAAATGCCAATTTCATGGAGACCTGATACATGCACTAGCACAGGAATTGCAACCAATCACAACACCATGGTGCTTTTGTTAATGGGGACTTGACCTTGTGGGTAAAATTCATCCATCTTCATCCAACGGCCACAAATTCATTATTACCGCCACTGAATACTTCACAAAGTGGATCGAACTTGTTCCACTTACCCAAGTCACCGGCAAGTAGATCGCCTCATTCATCCTAAATTACATCATCTGTCGGTATGGTGTGCCCATGTCCATCATCACAGATAACAAGCTTCCTTTCAAAAATTAGGATGTCTGTGAGCTCTGTGAGAAGTTTCACATCTAACGTCACTTTTCCACTCCCTATTACCCACAAGGAAATGGTCAGGCCAAAGCATCGAACAAGAACATATTGAGAATCCTCAAGAAGATAGTCAATGATGTTGGTCATGATTGGCACGTTCAATTAAATCCAACACTATGGGAATATCGAACTAGCATTCAAACCCCTACAGGCGTAACTCACTACTCACTGGTCTATGGCGCAGAAGCCATCCTTCCTATTGAGGTTGAGATACCATCTTTACAATTTTACTTTCATAATCTGATAGATGATGAAGCATACTGAGTCTCTCGTCTTCATGACTTAGAACTACTTAATGAAAGACACCAAGCTGCATACAACCACCTCAAAGCCTATCAACAGTGCATGAGCAAAAGCTATAATCATCGAGTTAGACCTCGTACATTTGAGGTAGGTGATCTTGTTCTCAAGAAAAATCCTTGTAACCAATTAAATAGAGAACATCAGGGAAAGTTTGAATCAAACTGGTTGGGTCCAAATGTTATCACTGTTGTATTTGCGTCTGGGGCATATCAGTTGGCTACTTCAGAAGGAGAACCACTAGAAGACCCGATCAATAGCATGCACCTCAAACGGTTTCATACATAAGCTTTACAGAGCATTAGGCTCCAATACATATCAGAAAAAACACCAAAAACATTCAGATAAATGTCCTGAAGAAAATACAAAAGTATCAGAATAGTAAACAAAAATCATGCATCCAAACAGTGAACAACCACTCTGGTGGCACCTTGGGTAAGTATGATGGTGAAAACCTAGCAAACAGGCGCCACTCGTAAAGGCTATAACTCCATTGTCTTTCAGACTTGTTGCAATCACATTCATTACATCCACTCATCCATCAGTCAAACCATGGCTTGTTATTTATCTGCAATCAAGGATAGTACTTCATGCATCTTGCATCTCGCCTTTTCATAGTCGTGTCTAAACTAGGGGCAATGCGCTTAACATATTGATGGAAGTGGATTCCACATTACTTGTGATTCATTGAGTTCTTCATTCAAAACTGTCTTACAAAATCCAAAAACATTCAAAAACACTCACAAAATCCAAAAACATCATAAAACATCAAAAAATCAACCAAAAACATGAACATGCATAAAATCCTTTGTACATACGCATCAACACCAACATCAAACAAACATTTTGAGCTACTCAAACGATGATCATTTATCAAATCAACCACACAATCAACGCAGGTACACACAACTATCTTAAACGAGGAGACATCCTTCCTTACCAAAACAAAGACAAAGATAACATTTTCTTTGACAAGAAATTTTTGTTTAAGCTATCAAGTACTTGGTCAGTTTGATAAGTTATTTATTCATTTATATCAGGTTCCTACGCTACTCCGGGATATCCACAAGTGATTAGAGTAGTTGGGATGGTTCCTAAGTATCATTTGTTTATCATCTGTGAGTTGTTCCAATGAAGTTTTGGGGCATGTACTAATGGTGTCTACATGGGAAGTTCACTAAGCTACATGATCATATGCAAAAATATAGGCATAGATCACTATGGCTTGTTGACTACAATGTATACCTCGACTATCTGCACATGAACCAGAATGGAGGGTCCATATTCTTTATCTATACTTCTTGCTTACAGGTACAATGCTCCAAACTTGGTTCCTACTGCCTCGTCCAAGATTGATACTACCATGCTCAATGATGAAAAATAAAGCACTATGGATTGTCTTTTCATCTCATCTGTATATATTGCATTCTGTTGCATATCACCCCATCCATTTGATCATTCATTATTCATATTTATGGTTTTGTATGCAAGTGTGAACAAGTTAAAATACGAGAAGTTATTTAATATGAATTGGTCTTGGATACAATCGTGATGGAGTTCTCTGATACATCATCAATGCATCATACAATTTCTCACCAACTTGCATTCATCTACCAACTTGCATTCATCTATCATGAACGCATGGCATTATCATTCCATTACATTTAGTTGCATTTAAATGCATCTAGTTCATTATCATTTACTTGCATGTAGGTTCATTACATCCATTTTAGATATTCATTTAAGTGCATCTAATATCATTAGTCGCATTCATTATCATTTACTTATATTATCACCCTTACATTATCATTGCAAATAAAGGCATTTAGATTCATTTGTATAAATTTCCAATCATTTCATTTACTTCCATTATTAGCCATTAATGTACATTCCTTTAGTCATCTAGGTACAGTTAGATGTCTTTTTAAATTATTCAAAATCATTCATCATCATTTAAGTTTGTTTACACTACATTCATCTAGATTCATTTAGTTGCATTCATTTACATCTATCTATCTATTAGTCAAGTACATTCATCTATCCATCCAATATATTCTTATACTCATTCATTTCATACTCATCTTTAAAAATTTCATCTGGATTCATTAAGATGCATTCATTATCCTTTTATTTGCATTAAGGAGCAGTTATTCATTATCCCTTAGTTGCATTTATTTGCAATTTGCATTTATTTGCAATTATCATTTCACTTTCCTTTATCACTTAGTCATATTTTAAGTCGTTTAGAATCATAAACATTTGTCTCAACATTTGTTTATTCATTTTACAAGTGCATTCATTTAAGATCATCACATAAACATTTGAATCACCATTTGTTTATTCATTTTACAAGTGCATTCATTTAAGATCATCACATAAACATTTGAATCACCATTTGTTTATCCATTTTGCATTCATTGTTAACCATCTATGAACATTTACATAAACCATTCGATTCATTACATTTTCATCTTATAAAAACACACAGTTGCATATCATCATTTCATCAACATAAACACAAGTACTATCTATCTCATAGTCAACATCATTCATTCATCATTTTGCATACATGATTACATCGTCATCAGGATATTACATACATCAAAGCATTACAACAACGCATCATACATGTATTCACCTGCATACACATGTCAACAACTCATCCATAAAACATGCATATAGAAAGCATCTCATCAACATAAACATCTAGCAAATAAGAACATCCATCTAAGCATAAATCATAAATCATCATCCTGCATAAACCCATACATATCATCACAAAATATGAGATCTCCTCATATATCACATCATATATCATCTTGCAAAAACATACATGTATCACAGTACAGTGATGTCAAAAATATCGGCTACCAAGACCCATCCAAGTCACAGTCCAAAATGACAATGTAATAAAATACATAAATTTCTCTCAAATGGCACTCTGGCTAGATGTTGCTCCCCCGTCACCGCCTGCTCCACCACTACCCCCTGCACCACCTGCACTATATCACCGTGGAGGACCCATAACACCACCACTGCTCTGCATCCTTTGAGATCGCTCTGATCTCACCCGACGCATTTGTGCATAGCTCAGTGCCCGCTGACTGGATGACACCTCCTGCTCATATAAACCCTACCAATAATCTATCTCTGCCTGAGCTCATCGTATGTCCCTCATCACCTCCCCAGTAGGACCCTATGCTCCTGCCAATACTCGTCCTCTATCTTGCATCTCCCTCAATCTCTCCATCACATCATCTCTCTCTCGCAGCACTACAGTCAACTCTAACTCCCGTGCAAACAATTGAACATCTCTAGCTACAATCTCTGCTTCACTCTCCTCCACCCGTGCCTCAGCTTTTGTAAGTTGAGTCTGCATATATACTAGCATATGATCCTGCAAATCTACTCCTCCCATCCCCATAGGATCCCCTCCTCCACCTGTAGCTCCCTCTCTTCCAACAATAGCTCCCTCTCCCATATCCATAGGTGCCTCTCCCTCCCCCATATCCCTGCCACCTAATATGACTCCCCCCTACATCAAAGGCCCCTGTGACAGTCGTAATGGCTACTCGCCTCTCCCTCTCCTCTGCAAATGTCCTCCTCCACCACCTCCACCCCCACCTCCTCCATCTCCATCACCTCCCCCTCCGTCACCTCCTCCTCCATCACCTCCACTTTCATCACCTCCCCTACCTCGTCCACCTCCTACAAGTCCTCGAACTCCTCGCCTCCTCCGTCGTTGTCGCTTATCATCCTCAAAAGTTGGAATTGGCTCCACCAAATCCGATATACGTGGAATAGGATGTGCAGTGATATACTGAATATACTCCTCTGTAACCCCTACATCTATAATCTTCGACCTCATATGCCACGGTGTCCACTGTAGGGTCCAGAACTCGGCTAAGGCCTGATCATATGGTAACACTGGCCCCCACTGAAACCGCTCCCACATTGCCTGTGCATACTCCCTTTACCCTCTCAGCAGCCCCTGCCTCCATCCAAACTATCTCATCACTCGACCTGGTAAATGTCTCAACATAATGTAGGTTGTCCTACCAATCAAAAAATGTGTCATAAACACATATGGCAAGGCCTCTACATCATCATACCAAGGCTCACACTCAATATAGGGCCTCCATATCACTGTATCTCTATCGTCTAATGCCCATCACCATCACTCAAACTTCCCCACGTCGGGCTGACTCATCATACCTCTGTACATGTACAAATAGGGCTGATCTACTGCCCTAAATCTTAAACTTACAGGTCATGTCACGGGTAGATGCTCCCATGCCCAGATATGTAGCAGAGTGATCCTAACTCCTAGAGAAATCATCTCTCGGTAAACCACCTCATGAAGATCCTGGTATAAATGTGTCAGAACGCAAGGTCCCCATGCAAAGCGGCCCCCCTCAGTCACCATCAACTCTATAAATTGGCCCCAACCCATGGCCAGTCCATGAGATCATCGATCAGGGCGTAGCAAGCCCCCAACAATACCTAATAACACAGTTGGAAGTGGCTCATATAACGCAGCTATCTCCTCCCATGCTACTGAGCCATCATCAATAAATACATCCTCTAAAAATATCTGTTGCACAGCTGTTATCCCCCATGCTCGGTCATACATCACCAACTCCCCTCGGATAGGGATGTTCAAAATCCGCCACATATCCTCCAGTGTCACGGTCATCTCCCCCATAGCCAGATGGAACATGCAAGTCTCATTGTGCCACCGCTCCACTAATGTCGTCATCAGGCCGCGATTCGTCTGAATCACGGGCATGTGCATCACATCATAGAGGCTTGTCGCTGAAATATAATCGATCTTGGCCTCTATCAACTGATCTCTCAGCTGTTGTGTGGCTAGATGTCGCTCCCGCATCTGCAGAACGGGAAGATCCTCCTACAAAAACACACATCTGCATCATCATCAGTTGTTTTGTTTCAAACTTTCTTAAGTTTAAACCTAGACTATCAACATATACTTTGATCAAGTATCTTCGGGTCTCAACAGGTAAGCGATCATGGCAAACCCAGACTACAACAGGCATTTATCATAATGACCTAGTCTCAACGGGGCTGCTATGGTTCAAAACAACTCACTTATCCATCCATCCACCCAACATAGGCATCAAGAGATTATTTTCCTCAATGCTAGGGCATCTATTTTTGACAATAGTGCAATTTTTCTAAACACACAAATGCGTTACTGCATGCACATAATAGCACTATTATGATGATAATCATGCTAAAACCACCACACACTAGCGCTAGAAACAACACAAGCGCTAAATGACCTAGACAAACGTGCCATAACATAACAATAGCGCTACAAAATTTACTCGATCGTGCTAACACTATATTAACGCTAAAACTACCCGACACATGCACTACAACAGCCGATAGCGCCAAAACGACCACGCAATAGCGCTATAGCGACACAAAAGCGCTATTTTAACGGACAAAAGCACTAAAACATAGTCTTAGTGCTATTGTCTTGGGTTGACTTGGACACTTGCAAACAGACATTAAAAATGCACAAAACTTAAAAATTGAAATTTGTGTACCTCAAGTCTGTAGTCATCTGGTCATTGGAATAGACGGATCTGCTCTAATCGATGATCTGCTATGGGAATCGGCATGTTGACTGCTACTCACTCTTCACCAGAAGTCACTATCAGAGCTCTACAACTGCTACAGAGATGGATGCAAATGAGGTTGTTTTATCCCTTCCCCCCCATATATACCCTCAGCCCTAACCCTAATTTTACCCTACTCACCGCCATGGTCCCTGTGAACTTCCAGTGCATTTCATCTCTCCATTTTAATTCCGATTTCTTTCATTCTTTCACCATTATTGCTAAATTTTTCTATTCTACCTCCCTGCCAATTCTCGTTCTTTTTCGAGAGATTGCCCAATTTTTCAAAAAAATTTGGCCCATCTCTCAAGGGGGAATACCACCCACTAAATTAACATTTATAGGGCATATTTCTTCACATCTATTAGTCTTTCTTTGAAACGACACAATAAACCGCACCGTCTCAAAGAGGGGCAAATGTAGTCACATAAATTTGTCCATTTAATTAAATGAATATTTACTATTTATTTGATTAATAAATCCACTAGCCAACAGTTAATTCATCTTCAATCATTCTCCTATTAATTAAATAAATTATTCAATTTATTTTAATTCATTCATTAAATCAAATTCACAATCAATTAAATGAATAAATCCTATTTATTTTATTTAATCCCCTTTCCTCTTTTAAATAAATAATTAAGACATTTATTTAAATCCATAAAATCTCCCCCCACTTGCATTCTCCTACAAATGCAAGTTGCAACCACAATTGAAATAAATTAATTTTATTTTAATTTAAATCCTATTTTCCTTCGCCCAACAAAACCCACTTGCAATCCTAAATCCCTTCTAGACCCTTCTAACCACTTTCTAACCATTCCTAATTAGCCTAATCCATCCCCTAATTATTGTCACATTCCTAAGGAACTTGAAGTCACTTCTCAAAGCCTTCAAAGTCTTTCAAAAGCATTTAATGTTTTATGTGTTCAACAAGCTAACCTCTAAAGTCTTCCAAACCACTAATGGCTTACATGACCATTAATGGCTCTTACATAACCATTTATGGTTAACTCAACTCACCCACATGGTTAGAGACTTTACCTTTAACTCAACCCTCACTTGACTCATGGGTCTCTTCAAGCATTTATTGCTTTGACCATGGTTATCCTCGCTAACTCTTGCACAAGATTTTATCCATTGGATAACAACATTATTTATTGGATAATGGCTTTATTCTTTCAACTCAACATTAACCTTACCTCCGAAGTTAACCCTCAAGTCATGTCAAGCATTTAATGCTTATTCCCTCCCCTCTCAACCCATCTCTTGTTGACATTTGTCATCTTGGGATTGGATTGAAAGTCATCACATGGATCATAAACCCATCGATCCCGACCCTTGTTGAGATTTCTCAATCTCAACCCTCCATTGCTCCATTTTACCTATAAATAGAGCTCATTTCTTCATAATCCAGATCCTAAAAACTTGCATGTATCTAACTTATAGTGAATTTTAGAGAGAATTTAGCATAATCATCTATATTTGTCTTTTGGGCTAAAATTAACACTAGATAACTAGATAATATCTCATATTTAGTTTTCTTTACACTTGCATTGACATCTCATAATCATTTCAATCTTGAATCTCCATAAGACATCCAAAATAGTGCAAAAAGCTACTAAGAGCTACACTCATTTGGGAACTTGGAGAGGAGAGGAATAAGGGAGGAGTCACTATGAATGTTTTGGTCAGCATTTGGAGGAGTTTAGTTTACCTCTTTTGTCTTTGCATTCTTTCCATTTCTTATTTTAGTATCTCTCTTGATATGATTGCTTAGGCTATTGTTTACATTGTGATTTCTAACATTAACGCCTGGTTTTGTTGCTTGTTGTTTGTGTTTGACTTTAAATTGTCCTAACAATCTCCTTTTTGCAGAGCATCATAATCTACATGAAAAATTTCAACATCACAATATATTACATATAACTTTTCATTCTATATACAAAAACTTATCATTGTCGAACTACATTTCCTCCAATTCTTTGTTAAAATTAGACAATTGCAAATATTTTCTAAAATTTCTCAAATATCTTAAATACAAAAAAAAATTGACCAATCTCATTATTTGTCCAAAAATTTTGTGTAAAAAGTTCTTTGTTTCCTGCAAATATATCTTAAAGAACAACCAAAACGAAATGTCTACCTGAGTGGAGTTCATATGTAAATTTTTTTGGTCAAAGTGGGACAAGCTCAATCTCCAAATCTAGAAGTCCAAAGCTTATGCACAGTCTCAACTCTTAGCATGGAAAGTTCTTCATGTTAAATTGCCTATTGATAACCGTCTTAAATTTGTTTACCCTCTACCCACTTGTCCCTTTTCTGCCAAATTAGAATCTATAAAATATGTTTTTTGGCTTTTCACTCTGGCTGAAAATTTATGGAACTGTTTGTTCACTTCCTTGCCTACCTTGTCCCCTCAAGCATGGTCTTAGAAATCAAGTCTCTTTGGTACTTCTTCATCCTTTGATAAACTATCCCACACTTGCAAACATGTAATTATCAACTTTTTTTGGAAACTTCCTTGCAATATTGTTTTCTCTAACACCATCCTTCATTTGCAAATAAAAATTCAAATGATCAGTGCTAATTTGTCTCTCCAAATAGTGAATCTGCAAACAACTTTGTCTAACATTTCACAAGATGACAAAGTACACAATCTTCTTCAACAACTGCACACAATTATTAAGATTAATGGAGATTCGACCATTTAGCATTCACCTATGGTTGGAGAATGCCAAGCATGGAGCTTCCTTCTACTATTTCTTATCGAATTTCGATTTCTATTGTATAGACATGAAACTATTTCTCACAAAATTTGTTTTTACTATTATACCTTTAATGTTGTTCAAGTATTTGCAATTATTTTCATTTTTCATGTATCTAGAGCCACTTTTTTGTTGTAGATGCTACTTATCAATAGTTTATGTTTCAATTGTTATAGATTGTTATAGTGATGTTTCTAGTGATATGCAAATTCTTTTATTGCTTCTTTCAATATAAATAAATAAAAATGATAGAAACAAAGATAAAAATTAAATCAATTAATTTATTTACACTAGATACTTATGTAAGAATTGTTTTATTTATCCTTGACTATATATGGAGTGCTTTATTTCCCTACAAATTGTAGTGGTTGTGCTAAAGAATAACCATTGAGAAATATCCTTACACAAATGAGTCCTTGTTAAAATTTTAACCTTAGAATTTTTAAGGTGTAGATTCCTATTGTATGTATCCAAATTCATCATTTTTAAATTTATTTTCTTCTATTCTATATTTGAATTTTAAGTTCTCCAAAACATTTAAGATTTCTCATTAAAATCTACGTTTAGTGAAATTTATTCAAAAAAAATATCATTTCAATCTAATTATTTAATCTAGATATTTATAAAAAGAGTACTTTATGCCCGACAAAAATTTTAACAATAAAAATATTGTGTAGGGGAAAAAGCGAGACTAGGCTAATATGTCCTAATCCTACCTTTTGACACACATTATGGAATACGAAAGAGCCTAGAGGTATCACACAATTGGCTACTTCTTTTTGTGAAAGAGAGAGCCACGGGCTACCTATTAGGATTTCTATTCCTTTGTTGTAATTGAAAGATAAAATGATGCAAGTTCAATTCCTAAGCCCAAAGTGCAAGTATGAACTAATAGCAAGATTGCAGAATTGAGTTTAAACAATGAAAAGTTGTAAACACAAGGGCAAGACAAGAATGCAGATGCGTACCCGGAGTCAAAATTTGAGTGAAAATGTTCGGGACGGGGGGGCGGGCGCCACTGTCCTGATACTGCTCCGGAAACTGCTCCTGAAACTGCTGTTTTGCAATCTGGAAAGCTGTCGGAAATGCTGAAAGTTGCTATCTGACAGAAGGACCAGGGCGCCCAGCGCCTCTGTCCCAGGGACCAGGGCGCCCAGCGCCCCTGTCCTGGTAGGACTAGGGCGCCCCACGCCCCTGTCCTGGTCTTTTGCTCTGAAACTTGGTGTGAAGTTCTGTCTCGGTCTGCTTCCGTCGGATCTGCAACTTGTGGTGTCGTCCGAATCCTGAAACCTGCAGTTATATCTGAAAAGGTATGGTGGGCGGCTATATAGGGTTTTGCCTTAGTCAAACCCCCACTTTGGTGATTTCCACCTCCACGAATAGCCAAGTTGTATTTGTAAAAGTAAATGTGTGTGCAGACCTTGTGTGTGTGCAAGATCCTAAAATGCGAGTAAGCAAACTAGAGCAACCTAGAAAGTAAACCCTAATTGCTTGTAAATGGTAATGTGAATGCTCCAAATCGAGATGCAAAGTGATCTAAAGCATGAATACGAATGATATATTGAGGCTTATGCAAAGACATGAAAACAACATGAAATCATACCCAACCCCAAGGGAGGGGTACAAGCCAATCTTCAGTCGGTGATCCCTTATTGCTCTTCAATGCCTTCAATGCCCTAAAATGGATGAATGAAATTGATGAATGCTTGATAGATGGATATTGAACGTTGTTGAAGTCTTCAAAGATCTGCTCTTTCACTGCATATAAGGTCCCTGAAACCAAAAATTCCGGATCCCCTCAAATGAAGAAAGAGAGCTCTTATATATGAAACCCTAGGTTGTAATTTCAACTTTTGGCCAACCTAGAGATTGAATCTCCCGCCAATTTCTTGGGGTTAAGCTTTATTTTATGATTGGATCGTGCTCCTAAAATTTTGGGAAAAATGTCCAGGACCGTGTGCACTTCGGGTGCCACGGTCCCGACAACTTTTCACCAAATTTTCAGGGCCGTCGGATATGATGATTTTAGAGAGAATCCCGAAGTTACAAGTGATTTCAAGATGTTTTGACCCCCGAAATCAAGCCCCCAAGTTTGAAATAGGACCTAATTAGGTTTTTTGATTAAATGATGTATTGGAGGAATAAAATGAAAAGGGCACACTTTAATGAAAGGGCCCAACTTTATGATGTGGAAGATGATGAAATAGAACCTTAGACCTAATTAATTTAATTAATTAAGTGCTAAAGGGGAAATGCAATGCGAAATGCAAAATGCACCAAGGCGGGTGCTAAACTAGGTGTGAAATTGTACCACCCTAGCAAGTGTGTACAATTTATGACGCTACAAATATATGTCGAATGGAGCCACATATTTCTCTCAATTGTCAAGCTCTATACTTCTGTTGTCAGTTGTGACGAAGTATGTAGGGTGTATTGAAATGAATAACAAACTAGAAATTTCACCTTGGTGTGCAATGGGTACGCTAAAAACAAGATTATTGACCAAAATAATAAACATTAGAAATAGAAGAATAATTGTTAAAAAAAAAGAATTGATAAAGTGGCATATTGTAAAGCATTTTTTTTAATAGGTTGAACAAGTTTAATAATTCATCATATAGATATAATTCATTTATGACCAATAGAATGTCATTGGAATGAAGGATATGAAGATTCATACATTAGAATTTATACTATATATAAATTTGAAAAAGGATCAATGGTTAATGGTGTTTCAAACAAGTATGTAGAATATGTACAATATAATAACAAACACTATGGAACTGACCACATGGTTTACATTATCTTTGTTTGAATATAAGAATTTGAAATGTTCTTGGAACCTCTTAACCCAATACAAAATCAATATGTATAGACAAGATTCTAATTTTTTTTGCATATCTTTCCCATTAGGTTTTGCTTCAATTGATTTTCGATCCTTGTAAGAGAATACATAATTGCATAGTGGATTTCTAACTATAAAGAAGAATAGTGGTCAAAACAATAATTGATAAAGTGACATAATGCAATTTTTTTTTTGATAAGTTTAATAATTTAACCTATAGAGATCATTTATTAATCACCAATATCAAGTCCTTGAAATCAAGGATAGGAAGATTCATATATTAGAATTTGTAGTATGTACAATATGTATCTTATCAATTGTGTAAATGATCTAATTGTAAAAAAATGAAATTAAATTAAATAAAGAAAATGAAATTTAAAAAAAATAGGAAACATCAATTTATTTGATCAATTAAAAAATTCATACCCAATTTCTTGGTTATTTTTTAATAGGTTGAACAAGTTTAATAATTTTTTGCATATCTTCCCCAATAAAGAAGGAAACATAATTTTTTGCATTAATTTTTTGAAATGTTCTGAGAACCTCTCAACCCAATACAAAATCAACATGTATAGACAAGATCCTAATATTTTTTGCATATCTTCCCCATTAGGTTTTGCTTAAATTGATTTTTGATACTTGTAAGAGGATACACAATTGCATAGTTGATTTCTAACTATAAAGAGGAATAGTGGTCAGAATTTTGATAAGTTTAACAAGTTTAATAATTAAACCTATAGAGATCATTCATTAATCACCAATATCAAGTTCTTGAAATCGCGGATAGGAAGATTCATATGTTAGAATTTGTAGTATGTACAATATGTATCTTATCAATTGTGTAAATGATCTAATTGTAAAAAATTAAATGAAATAAATTAAAGAAAATGAAAGTTTAAAAAGATAAGAAACATCAATTTATTTGATCAATCAAAAAAAATCATACCCAATTTCTTGGTTATGGTTGTAACATTTAAATGGACTAAAATAATCAATATCAGATGAAATATCTTCTATTGTAAATTTGCCATTTGTAGAGAAAAGTTTAGATGTGCACGAAAATGATCATTTAGAGGCAAGCTAATTAAGACCTACCTAAACTATCAAATGCACTAATACGCCTGTATTAATAGAACAAAATAATGTTTCAATGAAAAAAAAAAAAAAAATTAAAAATTAAAACAATTAATTATACAAAATACCCAAAACAAGTAAAAATATATATTTATCATCCTAAGGAATATCTGCTTATTTGCCATCATAAAATTTGCAACAAAAGGAGGACCAACTGGTTGAGCATTGTTTTGACAGATATTTGCAATAGGAATGATTAGGGATGATTTAGCAAATGGCTATGACATAATTCTTTGTGATAATTTTTTGACCACAACTCTCATTTATTAAGAATCTCATAGACTTTTTCCAATATTTACCAGAAAATGAAGTAGTCTAAAACCTACCATCAATTTTTATTTTAAGAAATTTATTTTATTTTCATTAAAAGGGTGTAAGATGCTTGTAGGAATTTTGGAGTAGAGGTCATATAAATTTTTGTTTCCATCTGAACATGCTTAAAAGATTAAATGTGTATCAGGAAATTTATTACGTGGCAGGGCAATGGAGTTTAATAATGATTGGTAGGTTCCTATCCTTGATTTCAAGGACTTGATATTGGTGATTAATGAATGACCCTTATAGGTTTAATTATTAAACTTGCTAAGCTTATCAAAAAAATAAATTTTGCATTATGTCACTTTATCAATTATTGTTTTGACCACTATTCTTCTTTATAGTTAGAAATCAACTATGCAATTATGTATCCTCTTACAAGGATAAAAAACCAGATGAAGCAAAACCTAATGGGGAAGATATGCAAAACAAATTAGGATCTTGTTTATACATGTTGATTTTGTATTGGGTTGAGAGGTTCCAAGAACATTACAAATTCTTATATTCAAACATAAATAATGTAAACCATGTGGTCAATTCCATATTGTTTGTTATTATATTGTACGTGTTCTACATACTTGTTTGAAACACCATTAACCATTGATCCTTTTTCAGATTTATATATAGTACAAATTCTAACATATGAATTTTCATATCCTTTATTGCAATGATATTCTATTGGTCATAAATGAATTATCTCTATATGATGAATTATTAAACTTGTTCAACCTATTAAAAAATATCCAAGAAATTGAGTATAAATTTTTTTAATTGATCAAATAAATTGATGTTTCCTATTTTTTTAAAATTTAATTTTCTTTAATTTTTTTTACAATTAGCTCATTTACAAAACTGATAAGATACATATTGTACATACTACAAATTATATCATATGAATCTTCCTATCCTTGATTTCAAGGACTTGATATTGGTGATTAATGAATGATCTCTATAGGTTGAATTATTAAACTTGTTAAACTTATCAAAAAAAAAAATTGCATTATTTCACTTTATAAATTATTGTTTTGACCACTATTCTTCTTTATAGGTAGAAATCAACTATGCAATTATAAGTATCCTCTTACAAGGATTAAAAATCAATTGAAGCCAAACCTAATGGGAAAGATATGCAAAAAAATAAGGATCTTGTCTATACATGTTGGTTTTGTATTGGGTTGAGAGGTTCCAAGAACATTTCAAATTCTTATATTCAAACAAAGGTAATGTAAACCATGTGGTTAAGTCCATAGTGTTTGTTATTATATTGTACATATTGTACATACTTGTTTGAAACACCATTAACCATTGATCATTTTTCAGATTTATATATAGTACAAATTCTAACATATGAATCTTCATATCCTTCATTTCAATGACATTCTATTGGTCATAAATGAATTATCTATATATGATGAATTATTAAACTTGTTCAACAAATTTCAATCGCATTAAAGGATGAGTGGATTTGTCCATAAATATTTACCAAGATGTATAGGAAGGCAGTTGTGTTTAAGGCCATGTACTTATTATTGTTATTATAACTTTAAATGATACGTGTAAAACATGAATTCATGCTCTCAATAAACAGAATAGCTAAATTATTTATACATAAATTTCAAATTTCAAAATTATAAAATATTTATCGACATATAAGAATTGTCTAATTATCTAATGGGCAAAGAGAGAAATATAGAAAGGATAGAAGAGAAGTAGCACAATATAAAAAGATGGAGCAATAAGGAGACAAGAGAGATAGAGATAAATAGATAAATAAGAGAAAGAGATTTCAAAACATATTTCGAATTTCTTGTTAATTATTTATTTTAATTTATTTTCAACTATTTATTTTAACAAAATAAAAATAATAAGTTTTGTAGAATAATTAAAAGAATGTATTTTATTTTCAAACTTGAATCTAAATTAAATAATTAAATAGAGCAAAATTAAATGTAAACTCAAAATGTATCAAAATCAAAATATTAATAAAAATGATAATTTAAAAAAAATTAAAATAAAAAATATTTTTCAATTTTAAATACTTTATTTTAATAATTTTTTAAAATAAATTAATATAATATTTTTTTCAAAATTATATAAAAAAAATAATAAATATAATAAAAATGAATGTAAATTTAATAATTATTTTAAAAAATTAAAATAAGAATATTTTTCAATGTTAGAATTAAATCTTTTATAAATCTTTTATTTTTAAATGAATTAGTTTAATAAAAAATTCAAATCAAATATAAAAAATTAATAATTTTATAATAAAAATGATCTAACATTATTATTAAAATACATCTAATGATCTTCATATTCTAATGTTTTTTTTTTTTTTAAATCTATTTTATTATGTAAGCTTTTATAGGTGTAGAGTCGGCCTGGGAACGTGGCCTCAAAACTTTTTTTTTTTTCATTTAATTTCCTACACCTAGCAGTACTATGGCAGTGTATTAGCAGATAAAGTATGAACCCGCAGAAAAAAAGAGCAGATACGATTTACAAAAGCATTATGGTGGACAGAAAATGGCAACAGAAAAATGGAGACGGGAAAAAACCGTCAAAAAGAACAATCAACGAGGGAAACATTTCCAATGGTCTTGCATTCATTTTGACTAACTTTCAGCCATTCATTTTAAAGATCAGCTTGTTCATCTCATAGAAGGAAAGCCTTCGGCGTAAAAATAGAGGTGGAATTGGATGCAGAGACGTGAAGGGTGTCATTGAGACAGAGCCTGAGGAAAAATGGCGACTTTAATACTTTTCTTCATGCTCTCGTGTTCATCAGGAATTGTTCTGTCACGACCGATTCAGCTCAGCAATGTTTCAGACGAACAGGCTCTGTTGGCATTCAGAGCAGGTATCACTGTGGATCTCTATAATTCATTAAGCGATTGGAATTCCACACATCCAGTCTGCAATTGGAGCGGAGTGAAATGTTCTACACGCAGACAGCGAGTCGTGGATCTCAATCTTACAGGTATGTCGTTGCAAGGCTCCATCTCCCCTTTTCTGGCTAATATTTCATTTCTTCGCGTGCTTGACCTCAATAACAACACTCTGAGCGGGCCTATTCCCCCTGAACTGGGAAATCTTGCTCGCTTGAGGAACCTCCGCCTCTCCAAGAACAGATTAGAAGGCTCTGTACCCTCCACATTTAGCAATTGTCGCTTACTCAAAACATTCTCTGTTTTTCGCAATCGTTTGAGTGGAGGCATTCCTTCGGAGATAGGGCTTCTCACGGGATTACAAATGGTCTGGCTTACAGATAACAAATTAACAGGCCCCATTCCGTCTTCCTTGGGAAATTGTTCCTCGTTGAGCGTATTGTCTCTGGGTTATAACAGGCTCAGAGGTACCATTCCTCCCGAATTGGGCATGCTTTCCCAACTCAACACGCTACGCCTTCATCAAAACCATCTTACAGGACAAATTCCTCCCTCCCTCTCTAACTGCACTCCTTTGCAAAACCTGGAGATTCATAACAATAGTTTGTCCGGCCATATTCCCTGGGAGTTTGGGGCCAAACTGTCTCAATTGCAGAAACTGTTTCTATGGGGTAACAGACTGACTGGTAGAATCCCAAATTCTCTTTCTAACTGTACCCAACTCAAAGTTATTGACCTGAGCGTCAATCAACTAAATGGCACGGTTCCAATGGAGTTTAGTCAATTAGGTAACCTTGAGCGCCTCTTTCTAGGAGCAAACAGGCTTGTGAGTGGCAGCAGCAATAGTTTACTCATTCTCTCTGCATTGTCTAATTGCTCTCTCCTTGAACTGGTACACTTGGGTGAAAATGAGCTTACTGGCGCTCTGCCACCATCGATTGATCTCCTTTCTTCCAAGCTGTCTATCTTCAACTTGAGCTACAACTATTTAGATGGACAAATCCCACCACAAATTGCCAACCTGAGTAATTTGACATTCCTCAATTTAGAGGGGAATTTCTTCAATGCATCTATTCCTTCATCATTGAGGAGGCTTGCAAAGTTGGAACGGTTGTTCCTAGGAAAAAACAGTCTACAGGGAAATATCCCAACAGAAATTGGTAATATACCAAGATTAGGTCTCATGTCTTTATACCAAAATCAGCTGTCTGGCTCAATTCCCCCTTCTTTGCACCATCTGCAACAGCTAAGAGTGTTATACCTTCATGAAAACAAGCTTTCAGGAGAAATTCCTCCTAGTCTAGGGGACTGCCGACTGTTGGAAGTGATTGATTTGTCTTACAACAATCTGAGTGGAGAGATCCCACCAGAGCTAGCTGCTCTTCCGAATCTAAACTTGTATTTCAACTTGTCGAACAATCTATTTCAAGGCTCTCTGCCACCAGTGATTGGCAAGATGACAATGGTGCAGGCCATAGATGTTTCTTCAAATTTATTGGTGGGTTCAATACCTGGCACAATTGGAAGCTGCACATCAGTTCAATACCTTAATCTATCACACAATTCTGTGCATGGCTCAATACCAGATTCACTTCGGCAACTTCAGAGCTTGGGGGACCTGGATTTGTCCTGGAACAATTTGTCAGGAACCATACCAGAGTCCCTAGAAACACTCAAGATGTTTCACCGCTTGAATTTGTCCATGAATAAGTTAACAGGAGAAGTGCCCAAAGGTGGTATTTTCAGAAGGCTTACTAATGCATCATTTGTAGGAAATGAGGGTCTGTGTGGACCATGGATACATAATATGCCATCATGCCCTCCTCCTGTGTCTCACACTCATATTTCTAATTCGAAAAATTGGAGGATAATAGCTCCTGTAGCTGTCACGACTTTTTTGATTTGCATTTGCTTCTTAGCTTTCTTAATTTGGAAGTATGGGAAGAAGAAAAGTAGTACAAACTTGCAGACTACAGAAGCTTTGCATTTGAATGTGGGCCTGCCTAGAATTTCACAAAAGGATATTATGGCTGCAACTAATGGGCTTAGTGATGCCAACCTTTTAGGGGTTGGTAATTATGGATCAGTGTATAAAGGGGAGATGAGTGATGGCACACTAATTGCTGTTAAGGTTCTCAGTTTGCAAAATGAAGATGCTCATCAGAGTTTTGACAGGGAGTGCGAGGCTTTAGGTAGGGTCAGGCACAGAAATCTGGTTGGAGTCATTACTTGCTGCTCCAACCTTGATTTCAAAGCTTTGATTTTCCCCTATATGCAAAAGGGCAGCTTGGAAGATTGGCTATACCCTGACGGAGATGAGTGTGAACTGAGTTTGACAGAAAGACTGAGCATAGCCATTGACATAGCTCAAGCCTTAGCATACCTTCATCACCAATGCTTTGTACAGGTTCTGCATTGTGATTTAAAACCCAGTAATGTATTGTTGGGAGACGACATGACAGCACATCTGACAGACTTCGGCATTGCAAGAATAGTCTTGGCCAACTCTATGGATTCCATGACTTCCACCTCACATTTACTCAAAGGATCAGTAGGCTACATTGCCCCAGGTATGTTTGTTTCCTTAATTTTACTTTGTATTTAAACCTATCAGTGAATGCTGGAATGAAAAAATTAACTGAATCATTCTGCAGAGTATGGATTGGGTGCAAGGGTGTCAACCAAAGGAGATGTGTTCAGCTACGGAGTATTATTACTAGAGATGTTTACAAGAATGAGGCCAACGAATGCCATTTTCAAGGATGGATTAAACTTGAAAAAATGGGCAGCTGAAAATCTCCCGCATAGAGTTAGAGAAATAGTTGATAGAAATCTGTGGAGAAATCTGTGGAGAGAAGACCAAGGTAGCGAGAATGTGATAACTGAAATCATGGACGTGGGGCTGCTGTGCACACAAGAGTCCCCTCAAGAACGACCCAACATGCTTCAAATTGCTGACATTTTAGAGAAAATTAGGACCAATATGTACCGTGACACACTGAGATGAATTATGTTATTTCACTATGCTTTGAACATACTCACAGGAATTCTTCTTACTTCCATCAATTCTCAGGAGATGAAGCTTTCAAGCCAAAAAGTTCAAGCCAAACTTTTTTGGGAATCTGTCTTTCATTACTATTGTATACATTTATAAATAAAAAATAAAGTAAATTACTATTTTATATTGAATAGATTTAATCTTAGGAGTTTAAAAAATTATGTTATATCTTTATGAGTTTGATTTGTATTCTCAATTAGATTATGTAGTTCAGGGTCGCAAGATTGTGAGCCATTGATCCAAGTGCGGATGCACAGAAATTTTGAGGCGAGGGGGAATCCAAAAAATTTCAAATCAAGCGGCATCCACTGCTCTCATCACTTGAAACAAGCCAGATGGTCTGCTCCAAAAATTTCGATAACAATATGTAGTCGAGATAATAATGACCACTAATTTATCCACCAAACAATATGGTTATCTTTAAAGGCACTTCGAATAATTAAATGAGCTAGGCAACACAACTTTTCAAATGATGAATAAGAAGCACACCTTGCATTTATGGCCTTCAACATTTTTAGATTTGTTATTATACATCTGTTTACATCAATCACATAATCTCTTGTAGCAATAAAGGAACAAAACCTAGTTATTGAATTAGGGCATTCTAGCATTCATTAGATCAAATCTTAAGAGCCTTCGTATAATATTAGCCACGTCATTATTTATAAAACATACATTATCTTCAAATTTATTAAAATTATTAAATCAATCAACAAATCTTGTCAAAGGCTAGGGGGAGTGAGTGTTTAGACATAGTAAAACTCAGCACCATTTTGTCCTTATAGTGTACATATAGATATTAGATAAATATTTGTTATATGTACAAAATATCTTACCACTTTGTCCTTATAGTGTACATATAGATATTAGATAAATATTTGTTATATGTACAAAATATCTAAAGAGAACATGATCATTTATGTGGCAAAAGTTCTTGAAATCAACATATGCAAAAGCGTAGTTTTGCAATGATGAATTGAACTAGGATTTCGTATAGTCACATAATTTATAAAATATATTTGTCTCAACTTGACCATTTGAGATCCAATTATAAAAATTAGGTAACTTTTGTCATGGTTACTTCAATCTCCTCTTTGACCTCAAAATACATATTTACTTTTTTAAATCTTATTCTAATTTTAAATCCAATCTAATATGTGTTTCTATCTCAATTTCTTTATTTAAAATTGTATAGCCTAGATTTTGACTAAAACAAGAGGAAGCTAGTGCAAATCTAAGAGTCCTTATTTCAAAACTAAGTACACCTCAAACAAAGGTAAAACGGCAAAAAAATAAAAATGTTCAAAGATAGTTATACATTATACCTTCTTGTTGAATGTGTGTGCTCATGAATGGTTGCTCATATGTTGTATGAAATACCAAGTGATATACACCTATGTTGATGTTGATTTGACGGGGGATTGATGAAGATCCTTTGATATTTCAATCAAGTCTAATTCCCAATTTGTCATTTAATAAACCAATCAAAACCTATTTTACCCCAACACACTCAATTCAAAATTGAGAAATTCCATCTCATCACTTTTACTCACTTAAAAATTTAAATAATTTTACATCTAATTCATCCATTTGAATAAGACAATCACAACTATACATCTCGCTGCCACTCTTCCACCAATCATTTAATAAGACCCTCTCAATCAATCTTAACCTCCCATCGACATTCAGTCTCAACTATTTATTCTCTTAGCTTGCCCTAGAGGAGAACAAGATTACCCTAATCAATCTCAACCCTTTGTTTCAATTAAATTTCATTCATCCATATTTTCTTCAACACATCTATACATCAAATTGAATCCTTTATCAAATGAATCATTATGGAGCTTAGATTTGCAAATACATGCTAAGAGTGATACCGTGCAATAGTGTTCAAATTTTTGGCCTAAGTGGAAGATTAAAGTCAACATTTTAACCATCTTTTTACTTTTTGACATCTATAGCAAGTTCTAGCTATTAATAATTTGAAAATGATGTGAGTTCTAGTAATTTTTAGGATTTTGTGTGTAGATTATATATCCATTTTTTTATATTAAGAAATAATTTGTGATTTTTTTAATGTAACTTGAAATAAAATATTTATATAGTTAATAATGTTTTAAAAAGTGATGTTTTTTATATTAAAAGCAATGAAAACTAGGGTGTTGTCCCTTAACACAACCCGAAGGTGTTCAACATTAGCAACTCATTTGAACAACAAAAAGTTACCAGAAATAGAAACAGAGAATCCAAACAAAATAATAGCAACAAAATAAACATCAACAGGGGATAAAACCTCATAAGTCCAAAGCCATAAATGTAACACCTAGACAATAGGAGATAAAACCCTGTAATTCCAAAGCCATAAATGAAACACCTAGACCTAGGGACTAGACTTTCATAACCTAGCTTGTTTGAGGAAATTGTCTTGGTGCAGTCGTCAGTGAGAAACTTGTAGAGCTCCCTGTAGGATTCCTTGTCCCCATCCACCTCTCCT
This sequence comes from Cryptomeria japonica, assembly GCF_030272615.1. Classification (NCBI taxonomy): domain Eukaryota; kingdom Viridiplantae; phylum Streptophyta; class Pinopsida; order Cupressales; family Cupressaceae; genus Cryptomeria; species Cryptomeria japonica. The sequence goes on along the minus strand of NC_081414.1, from coordinate 286,736,370 downwards.
GGGGCCTTATCTTATAACAAACAAAGGGTGGTTGTCGAGCTATGCATAACCCTCATGCAAAACTTGTTTATACTCATTAGCTGCTTGTCGCAAGTGTCTCATTTGTTCTTCAATTCCCTTATCTCCATCTTTAGGCCTTGTAGTTCTGAATTCATCTTTGGCTCCCCATCTTGTTCCTCATCTCTTGAACTTCTAGCTTCAAAGCCTTCAACTCATCCTCCATCGACTGTCTACTCATCACAGCATTTTCGTCTGCCTCTAGGGTTTGTACATCTTCAATAGTTTGATAGCTCTTCTTCTCATCTTTCCTCGCCGCTTTCCTCTTGGCAGTCCCTTTCCTCCCCCTATCTTCTCCCTTCACCACACTAACCAATATTTTCCTTGCCCTCTCACTGTCTGCCTCGCCCCTAATATTCAATCCCAAAACTTCAGCAGGGTCCTCTTCTCCAACTCATCCACAAGGTCCACCTTTTCTAGCTCTTCGATAAGGTCCACCTTCTCTAGCTCTTCTACAAGGTCCACCTTCTTCACCTTCATATCCTAAGAATCCAGAGGAAGGCCAATACTTTCCAACATCCCTGTGTTATCAGCAACCTCAACATCCCCAATTGCCATGTCCACCTCATCAGTCTTCTCTAAATTCTTATTCCCACCATCACCCTCCTTAATTTCCTCTCAAACTCATTAACAGTATGTTTGTCTCCTTTCCTACCACCTACCTCACGAGAGGCAATCCTGTGTGATCTCCTTCTCCCTACAATTCCAACATTGGGGTCCTCTTTCTCATCTTTAGAGCTTGAATTGCCAATGTCAATTCACTTCCATTTACCCATGGTTTTGCTCTTACCCTTAGAACATGTGGGTTTTTTTCTCATTAGGAGTGTCAGCAGCAAGTGAGTAAAATGTGGGATGACTGAGTTTCGTAATAGTTACAAAGGAGGAAGGAATGGGTGGAGAGGCAAAGGCTTCACCTAAGAGATGGCAAATTTTGAGGGTGCAAGGCCACTCGCAAAGGCAATGAGAGGGTGGGAAGAATGGAGAGGGGTTTAAAACATCATAGTGTTTCTTGGGGGGCATAAGGCTAAATGGTAGGAGTGAAGTCTGTAAATCAGGCCTTGGTGAAGAGGAATGGGCCTTTTGATGGAGCTTTCAAGAGAGTGGAGCAGATAGAAGGGAAGACAAATAATATCATTGTTCCTAAAATGGTTTAGCAAAGGCATATGATAATAATAAAAAAACTTGTGGCGACCGTCAAGGGTAAAATACTTCATGATCATGAGGCATACCTAGTTCCGCGGGTACAGTAATTCTTCCCTAGTAAAGCTGCCCTACAACTTAATAGGGGCTTCCTTCCCCTTAAATAATTTGTTGAGGCTTTCGTTGTTCGCAACATGATTGGTCCTCTTCCATTTTCTGCCCTCCAAGGAAAGGCATGTGGGTTGGCAATAACCTCCTTAGAGACTTCAAACGAAATCCCCCCTAAACCAACCCTTTTGTTGGTCCAGGATGTGGCGAATTGCATCGAAATTTGCCTATCAAAACCTTTCAAGCACTCAAAATATTCAACCACCCCTCCCTCCATACAGTAATGCCATATGAGGGGGTCATTTTTGAATTCGTTAGGCCTATCTAGCTCATAGAGAACTCTATCGCCACCCATGATGGACTCACAAAGAGTAACAACATATGCACCACAAAAAACCAAAAAATATGAACCTTTTTTCAGCAAAGATAACCAAAAAGGAATTTGTCATTGTTTTGATTCACACAATTGTGCAAACTAGCAAAGGTGCAATTACTTCTCCTTACCTCTGAATTGTGTGGCATGTGCAAAAGGTAACTCTTACCTTGAGATAGGACATCAAAATTTAAATTTGATGTCTTTCCCTTTTGGGGGATTAAAATATCATCATTTCCCATGCATCCATGCGTACAATAAAGCCCAATACAATTCATCAAAGTGTAACCTTCCAAGGAACTAACATGATTCCTGATGCAACCAAAGTGCCTTGTCGGCAAGAGAAAGCAGAAGCATTGCCACATCACGGTGATGAGCTGGCCACCGAAGTCATTGTTCCACCTAGTCACCCTCGTCATATTTCTATTGGTCCCTATCAACACCAAGTTGGGCCAGTTCAAATTCAAAAACTCCTGCCTTCTCGAACCAAATCAACCAGAGTGAAGAAGTGGAACTTTGATATAGAGAGTATACCCATGGGAATTCTGATTAAGATGCTCTCCATCGAGGAGTAGTCAGACGTTATTTCCGAGGGAGTCCATCCTCCTCCAACATCCCAAGTCGTCAATTTGAAGATCAAGCATAGCTAAAGCATCTGCCACCTTGTTTCCCTCTCTATAAACATGCCCAATCTCAAAGGAGTTGAAATCTAGAGTTAACCTATGAATGTCTTTGATTGTGCCATTAATAGGTCCCAATTGATTATGTTTAGCCCTTTAACAACATCAATAATTAGTTTGGAATCACCTTCAATAGTGATTGCTCTCACTCCAATGGAGAGGGCTATCCTGAGGCCCCAAGTTAAGGTCATACCCTTAGTTTGATTTCTAGTGCAACCATTTTGATTACGAGTGTAAGCAGCAACCAAATTGCCAAGATGTGATATTAGGACACTCCCACTAGCAGCCAAACCCTAGGATTGTCTAGCAGGACTATCAAAGTTCAATTTGTATCAACCATGTCTAGGTGGTTGTCATTTAGTGTTCATCCTCAACACTAAATATTTTACTTCCATACAACATAAATATTTTTCTTTAGAAGGATTAAAAACTTAATTAATTTATAATAAGTATAGTGCACAAATATTTTCTCTTAATTTTTTGTTGTGTAATGCCCTTTTACTTCCAAAAGTGATGTTACTTCCATACAACATAAATACTTTTCCTTAGAAGGATTAAAAAATTAATTAATTTGTAATACTAATATATAGTACACAAATATTTTCTCATAATTTTTTGTTGCATAATATATTTATAAATTTTTTAAGTGGGATTAACTATAATTTAGGCATAGATTACTTCCATGCATCATAAGTTCATTTGTGTATAATTGAATTAACTTTTTCCTTTGTTGAAATAAAGACACCTGCATGAGTACCAGAGGCTGCTTGGGCCATGGGTTTGCTCCCCAATGGTCTCAGGTTCGACTCTGAGGCTCGGGTTTGCCCAATGCATGTGGCTTCTAGGTGGTTGTGTGCATCCCTAAAGGACCGGTCTTGCCTTAGCTCGTCCCTTCCTAGCCCCAACTTCGCAATAAGTAAGACCAAGGTAAGGTGGGTTGGGCATTGGGTTGGATTGCAAGGATACGTCTAGTGTAAAAACAAAAGACATTAATATTTAGTGCACAAATATTTTTGAAAATCAATAATAATTATCTATTTTATTATGTTTTCATCTATATGGAACATAAAACTTGATAATTCTTGAAAAACCTATGTTCACTAGAAAATAGAACATAAATATAATATTCAAAGTACATATATATTCAAAATTATACTCATTAGAAAGCACTTGAATATTCAAAATTATACTCATTAGAAAGCTCATTTCAAGTGCTATGATTTTGTAAATTATATTGTCTAGTTGATTTCATTTCAAGGTCTAGTTGATTTTATTTAAAGTGCAAAGTAAAGGTTTGAAACTAGAAATTCTAAGAAAAAATTCAAACATCTAAGGTGAAAGGTCATCCAAGGGCCTTCATTCAAAGGACCTTCTAATGAAGGTATGGATTTCATTCGAAGGCAAATTTGTTTGAAGGTCCTTAGATGAAAATTGAAAATATTAAAATAATCCATTTCAAAGATCTTTAAATGAAGGTGGTAAATATTAAAATGTTTAATATATATATATATATATATATATGAGAGCTTAATAGAAATTTTGCAAATAAATAAAAAAATATTCCCAAATTTTAATATGTTTACAAGTGATTTTTTTATGAAAATTTATAAAATTTGTGTTTACAATTTTTGACCTATTAGAAGGAGATATATTTGACAAAAAAAGCTTGGAGAGATATTTTGCAAATGAAGAATGGGAGATAAGAGAACACGGCAAAATAAGGCGATGGAAGTATATTTGGTAGAAAATGAACAAAGACAATGCATCTAGATTAATTTTAATTGTATAAAAGTATTAGATTCTTACATTTAATTTTAATAAAAAGAAATGATTCTGACATGTTCTACATTAATATATAAAATTTAAATTCTACATAGGCTTTAGAAATAAGTTTTGTAAATTAAATTCACTATTTCGTCTCTAGGGTTTGTAGATCTCTTTCTTCTACTTCCTCTAGAGTTTGAATAAAGTTTCTAAATTTATATTTAATCTTAATAAAATTTATATTCTTGTATGTTTTGCATTCATATAAACTTCAAATTCTACATATTTTTCAAATATTTTTATAAATTAAATTCACTAGTTTTTTATCTAGGGTTTACAAATTTATTTCCCCTACTTCCTCAACTCTACGATTTGAACATAGTTTCTCATTTCATTTTCAATTCCAAAAAATTATATTCTTACATGAACATTCTATATTCATCTAAATTTAAAAAATTCTACATTAACTAGTTCATCTCTAGGGTTTGTATGTACTTGCCTTGCATTCTCAACTATAGGTTTTCAATATAGTTTCTAGTTTTGGCTTGAATTTTAATATTTGGATTACATTCCTATATGTTAATTCATCTAAATTTTAAAAACTGTGCATAAATTATAATTTGTGTCTCTTTCCCCTACTTCAACTCTAGGATTTTAGTATAATTTCTAATTTTAATACAATATTCCTATATGTTCTACATTTATCTAAGTTTCTAAACATGTCAACTAGATAAAGAGATATTCATGCACTTTTCTTGTCATAAGTACGTGACTTACAAAATTAATCACTATATTTCCACATGGTATTAATTGGATTTAAAGTGAAATGATTATAACATTTGGAGCGGTTTTTCGATGAGCATTTCCAATGAGCTACAAGATTTCTTTTGCTTTGTCGGATTAGTTTATTTCTTTTTCAAAAATTACGTACCCCATGTTCGTCAGAATTTCGACATCTTAAAATTTCATGGATTTTACCTGTTGATCAGCATATGTTGGTCCGATGATTTTCATAGCCTCTTGATTTCTTCTTACTCATCGGGATAACATAAGCCAATGACATCTCTTCTTGCTTATCCGTGCGAGTTATCCCGCTAGTCTCATCGGGCATCGGGATAGCTTAAAATGTGTTCAGGCGATGGGCATAATTTCCCCGATGTCTTTTCCCTTGGCGTAGCTCATCCTGATACGTTATGTCTCCTCAGCATAAGCTTTGACCCTTTATCATTGTAACCTTTGTCGATGTGTTTTATTTTTGCAAGTGTCCATCAGGATAAGTCTTACCGATAGCATCATCGACTATCGGTAATATAAGATTTTCTCCAATGCTGCTAGTGTATGTTCTATCGATGGACTTCATCGGTGTATTCCATCCCGGTCACATGCTTCTACTTGTATGTTACCATCAGGTTGACTTTTGCCAATAGTGCAGATTTCATATTTCACGTCGGAATTTTGACGAACACTTGGTATTTAAAAACAAAAGTAATTACGCACCATTATTCTACGCGGGCTCAAGGTGCAAAAATTAGGAGGAAGCTAGCACAATTGCTGCAAATAGATGTTCGACAACAACTGTACAAAGGTTGGTCCTTTCGTTCTTGTCATCAAGATTTTTTTGCAACTTTCACTTTGTTTAATGGTATCTGCTTTGGAAAAATATGGATCCTCAACCTCCTTAACCTCTATATTTTGTGGCTTCTAGTTATAAAGACAAGTCTCTTCATAGCTTCTAGAGGGATCAACAATTCTTTGCGACTGTAAACCCTTCTAGCCCTCAAAATAGCCCTTTGTATGGAAGCATCTTTTCTAGGTCCAAGGTCAACTACAAATTGCAGAGGAAAAAACATCCATTCATGCGATGTTTCTGTTAGGTCCCAGAGACAACTAAGAAAGCGGGGGGGTGAATCAGTTGTCAAATAAATTCAAACCAAAAACAACTTAACCAACTTATTGCTTAATACCGGTAGACAGTTTTATCAGTTAATTGCAATACCGATAAAGATTAATGCATGAAACAAAAGGACAAAGTCATCCACAACACATAACACCAATATTTGTACGTGGAAACCCTGTAAGGGGAAAAACCATGGTGGGAAACCTTACCCACAATCAAACGATACTAATGCAAAGAGTAAGTGTATACAAATGGGGTCTGCACATGCAAAAAGGCCAAGCGCCTAGAGCTCACTGCTCAAACACAAAATAGGAGTCACACTGACTATAATTTGATGGTTAAATCCAATAAGAATGTACTACTTAAATTAACATCTTCTATGCTGGATTCAGTACCAGTGTAGTTCTAATTGTCTTCAAAAAAACCCTCCTTCAACCTTCAAATGATGTCTGCATGTATAGCTCTGCTTATTCTCGCATATACCTTCACACAATCCTTTTTTTTCCTTCGCATTCCACATTCGATCTTACAAATAAGATCTTACATTTATATCATAACCTAGGACCAATTTTAGTAGGTTGGCTCTAAAGGATATTACAATAAAATCAATTTACAAATAAATTAATGCCTGATGCAATAAACGATTCAACATGTCGGCTTAATGTATTTACAACAATAATAAATCATCTCCATAGCATGCCATGCTGATCTGGAAAAGATAAGCCTGCTGGTGTATAACCTGGACCTATTTTCTGGTAACAGCAAATATGCTAATACGAATATGCCAATAAACAAATCTTCAAGACAAAGTGTCCAAACGATGTCTTCAACATAACTAAGTGTTTTCCATGCCATTCCAAGTGTCAGTGATTATTATATCTTGTCGGTGTACCAGATACCGGTGATTGTGCATGATTCATTTGCTTGTCGGTGAATGTTGTTGATTCTCCAAAGTGCCAGAGTTGATAAGTGTTAGTAGGTGTTGACATCAATGACAAAACCATACCAAAATACCAATAGTTTCTAGGTTTATGTCAACACCAACTTGTTTGGTTACTGTAACCATTACATGTTCGACAACTTCATACTTGTCATCTGGACTAAGGAAATGTTCCAGTGAATGAAGCTTCAATGATAATATCTCTTTTCCAGGACCACATAATGTTGCAACCATGGCCAATGGATTTAGAAGATACCTACCAAGAGCCACAACACGCCTCACAATCCTTGTTGTAGATGTTCTTCTTCCAAAAGGATTGATTGATCTATTTTTGATATTTTAAAATTATCATATATCCATTAAGAGATACTAAAGTGTTAAAAGATGCCCATGTGCCTACTAACATTCATCCTACCCAATTCCAAGCACCAGTATGCCATCTATCATCCTCTTATCAACTAGCCTTAAATCAAAATGATATGCTACCGAGTGATCCAACCCATAAATTTTTCCCTACACATTGCATTATAAAACACAAGGTGAAATGAGTCCTAATGGATATTGGTTCTATCACGCAGAATTGTTTTGAGTTGGAGGCTTGAAATATGAATAATTTATCTCATTTTATTTGTTAGTTGCGTATTTTGTTATGGGATAATAGAAATCTGGGTATTGTATAGAACTTTAAAAGAAAGTAGAATCTAATCAAACACTATATTTCATTTGAGGTTATCAAGAATTTTGACTAGTTTTCTTCATAATGTGTATCTTGTATAGTTTATCTTAATATTGTCTTTCTTGTATCCTATAGTAGTTTTGGAAGAATTATCATAACTTTCATTTGAACTGTTGGATCTTTCTATAAATTGGAGGATAAGTCTATAACATATCAGGAGACTGACCAGAGTGATTGGATTCATTACAAGGTAAGGGTAGCTTTTGTCATGTTTGTCTTCCTCAAAGTATGGTTGGTGTCTATTAAGTTGTTGTCTTGTAAGGGTGTTTTGAAGATTGAGAAGAGACTTTTGATGGGTATTAATCCCATTGTTGTCAAGTATGCCTGATTGGAATTGAATGCTTCCAAGGTTTATGTGCATTAGAGGGCAAATGATTCCTGAGATTGTCACTTCAATTAAATAATTACTGAAAACTTTGAATTGTTTGCTTGTAAATGAATGCTTTAAATAAAAGGTTACTTTATTACAAGTATGATTTCTTAATTGAGATTACTCTGAAAACACCTGATTAAATTATCTTCAAACAATAGTAGACCAGTGCCTTCACCCCTGACATAATATTGCAATTAGTCTTATTGAATTCAACTTTGCTCTAAAAGACCAATAAGACAAAATGAAGCTTGACATCCAATCCTTCAAATTGATAATCAAACTGAAACTTAACCCAAACTATAATAACATAGGATAGCGCATTGAAACAATCTAAATAAATAGATTTATCACAGGGAACTAATCAAACAATCAAAAAGATAAATACCATCAGAGATGAAAAACACTTGATCTTTGTATTGAAATAAACATAAGATAATCAACTGATTACATATAGCACAATGTCTTTTCACTAGTTTGGCATTTCCAGAAAATAAACCCCGAGAGTATTGTATATAGTTGCATCTCTAAATCTATCTCTCATTTGATCAAAAGATCCTCTATATATACATATGAGGATTCAATTTCAAAATGAAAGGGCATACCCCTTCGTTCAAAATTACACTAACTAATATCTTAACTAAAAAAACCCAACTAACTGACCCTAACACAAGTACCAACATAACAAACATATTACATAAGACTTTAAAAGAAAACAATTTGAAACATTCAGAACAAGAGCTAATTGTCAAGTACTTTGCCACAGTTCTTAATATGCTTCAAATAATTTTTCGACTTATAGGTATCCGCATCATAAATCATGTCCCTGACAACGACCTCCAATGTGACAAACCGCTCCATCTATGCAGTGGTTTCCTTTAACTCTATTTCATCTGTCTGGGAAACATCAAGGGCAACATTGAGGAGACTCTAGCATTTAGCAATCCATTTATCCTTATCCTTAATTTCACCTTTCTGGTCAACTAACATAGGAATACCATGTTGGACTGCATGTTTACACTCATCATATTATTTTTGTAATTTTGCATCGAATTTATCATGCTTTGCAAGTAGCCTTTCAATTTTCTCAATCTCTTTGGCATCTACTCCCTCCAAATTCTTCTCATGCAACTTGACCCCCAGTCTATTTTTATCCTGTTATGTGATACTGCATTTTCCACATTTTTCTGAAACACAACCCAAAAGTCTTCCAAGTGACCCTGCAAATTTTCAAATCTTTTATTCAATAAGAAAGACGCAGTATCAATTCTTACACTTTACATATGTTTTAGAATTATTTGATTTTCCTGCTGCAATTCCTCACATTTCTTCTTCCATTTTGAATTTTCAGGAGAAAGCAACATGGGTTCAAACCATTCACTTGTTCTGATGGCCTCCTCATACATAGCTTTGTAAAGATTCCTTTCCCTTACCACTCTAACTGTTTATGCCCTGTTGAATTTGGAAATGTCTACTCCTATATCTGCTAACATAATAGGATCAATTTCTCCCACCTTTAATTTCATCATGTGTCCAAAATCCCTATCCACATCAATGATTGTTGGTCTCTTATTTGGTGGATACAGTGCCCATGGCATTAGTTCTTCCTCATCTAGATCAAACCTTGACCCAATAAAAATGTCATTAACTCCTTGAATATCCAATTTGAATTCCTTATTATCAGAGTGCAATAAACTATCAAAAATAAAAGAGGC